>NC_022030.1:52372167-52388985 GCF_000317375.1 Microtus ochrogaster | reverse complement strand
CAAAAACAAATAAACAAAGAGCTGCTTCATATGAAAGAAAGAAAGAAAGAAAGAGAGAGAGAGAGAGAGAGAGAGAGAGAGAGAGAGAGAGAAAGAAAAAAGGAAGAAAGGAGAAGAAGAAGGGAAGGGCAAGTCATTTATTTCCAAGCTTCAACAAAACCACCTTAAAAGAAAATGTTCTTTTCTTTTCTAAGAGCAGATCTCAAGTTTTCTTCAACTTCAGCCTCTTCATTTCCTGTACGGCCCCCAGTTATCTACGAGAGCCTGTGCCCAATCGAAAATGAAATGGAGCTGAGTGAATTACCCATGGTGTGCCCAAATAATGGAATATCATTTAATGGGAAAATGAAAAGAGCTGTGACAGAGAGGAAACTGAAGTGCATTTTGCTGTGTGCAAGAAGTCTTCTGGCAGACAGTGGTGGTGCACGCTTGGGGCAGAGGGTGCTGGGGTAGAGGCGGATGAATCTCTGAGTCCGAGGCCAGCATGGTCTACAGAATGAGTTCTAGAACAGCCAGGGCTACAGAGAAAAACAAAATAAACAAACAAAAAAGACGTCGTCTGAAAAGACAGAATGACTGTACAAGTCAATAACATTCTAAAAAATGCAAAGTCATTGATACTGTGCAAAGATCAAGGGGTGCCAATGATTAGACGGGACAGACAAACAGGCAGAGCACACATCTGGGGGACAGTGAAAATATCCTGTATCACACTGTCCTGGGGGTGGTCTGTGTCATTACACGCCTATGTAAACTCAACAGAATTTGTAGCACGAGCATGAACTGTGATGTAAGGGTTGGTCATACCATGTGTCAGCGTAAATCATCTGGTACAATGTAGGTCCTCCTCTTGTGGGGCTGTTGACAGTGGAGGATGCTGTGTGGTGGGGGTGGAGAAGCATAGGAAGAATCTGGACCTTCCTCTCCACGCTGCTGTGAACCTAGAGCAGCTCTGAAAAGAAAATGTGTTTTTTAAAAAGGAAGATATGTATTAAGAACCAATCAGCTGGGGCTAGAGCAGCTCAGTGGTTAAGAACACTGGCTGCTCTTCCAGAAGACCTGGGTTTAGTTCCCAGCACCCACACGGCAGCTTATAGCTGTCTGTAAGTTCAGTTACATGGATCCAACACCTTCTTCTGGCCTCTGAGGGTGTTAGGCATGCACATGATGCAAGACATGCACACAGACAAAACCTGTACACATGCAATTAATTAATTAACTAATTTAAAAAAGAACTAAACCAACCCATCAAAATCAGGATCCCTGAAAGGAGGAATCATAGAAGAAAGTCAGAAATGGCTCCTGATTGACTCATATTGAAGAAGTTGCTTTTTATGGTTTTGGGGTTGTTTGTTTTTATTTATTTGTTTAAGACATGATCTTATTCTGTAGCCTTGGCTGAATTAGAACTTACTTTGTAGACCAGGCTAGCCTCAAATACTATCTGTCTCTGACTCCTGAGTACTAAAAAGTGTGCAAGCCAGGCCCAACAATGTTTTACATTTTAATATGAATCTCAACAAGCTTAGTTTCCTATGAGAAAAGCTTTCCTAAGATATGTAAATGCTAACTAGTACATGATATTCCAGATCTGAGTGTCCCAAATATTAACTCATAGGATAGATACCTTCAAGATTGAAAGACTTAGAAATCTTGATCTAAAAGAAAAATCAAAATTGTTTTATAGCATTGGGACCGACTATACTTTAATCACAGCTTCTCAGTCCTTAGAAAGGATAATAAAATTACCCACTAAAGGCGACTTGAACAAGTGTTCCCATGACTAATGAAATGACGATGCTAATGTACCCCTGAGATAAAAGACAGTCTATAAAAACATTACTGTTGTAATTACTGTTATTTCACACACCAGAAACAAATGCAAGGGCTATACTAGTTTCTTTTCTTTTCTTTTCTTTTTTTGATAACATAATGAAATACCTGAGGGAGGCTAACTTTATAAAGACAAGAGAGTTACTAATAACAATTTCACAGTTTGGGAGGTTGAAAGAGTCAACAGGATGATGCAGATTCTTGCAAGGGCCCCATTCGGCTCCATCCTCTCTGGCAGGCAGCCACAGTAGAGGGAAGAAGTCACATCTTGAGAGAAGAAAGCAGTGGGTGTGGTGGTGCACGCCTATGATCCCAGCATTTGGGAAGTAGAGGCTGGGAGGTGAAGAGTTAAAGTTCAGCCTTGGCTACATAGTGAGTTCAGAGCCAGACAGAGCCCTGTGAGAGTTGCCTCAGTAAAACTAAAAAATAGCAGGGAAGCAGAGAGACTGGGACCTCTTTTCTGATAATAGTCCCTAAAAAGTGAGTGCCTATAGGCCTGACTTCAGAAACTAGGGGAAAACAAGACAAGAGATGCCATGAAGAAACCACGGGAAGATGGATGGATGTCGCCACTGACGCTCATTGAGCTCTGCCTTCATTTGTTACAGTGTGGGAGATAATCAGGTCCTGCTTTTGTTCCTGCCTTATATAACAGAATTACTTTTGGGAGCTGAATGGGGTTCATATTGACTCTTAGCCCCATTCCCTTCCAGTAAAAAGCTGTGACTCATTTTGTGTATTTCATCGAGCTACGGGGAGCCAGGGAGACAGAGGAAGTGGACCTATAAGCACGGTCTAAACAATAATGAAGAAGATGGAAGGCTGGCAAGGAAGCTGAATCTGAAGTTGTTCCTAGCTTTCTGTCCTTATTCTTCTTTGTGTAGTCCTTTGTCCCCATCTGTGTCTGAAGCTTACAAGATAATAGGTTTGCTTTGCTCACAATGGACATTGCTAAGAAATCACACGGTGCCTAGTTCATAGGGAAATTTCAATAAATGGGTCTGAGTGAGTGAATTATATCTCCTTTAACGTCATGGAAACTGAGGTTCTGATTGGATTTTTGGCACTCAGCAAAAATACCTTTTGAAAATTTGCCTCTATTACAGTTATTGGTTGGCTTTAAAAATACATACATACACATATGCATAAACATTATTTTTATGTATATAGGTGGTGATTTTGAACATGTGAATGCGGGTACCTTTAAAAGAAGATGTCATGGGGCTGGAGAGATGCCTCAGAGGTTAAGAACACTTTTTACCCTTGAAGAGGACCCTAGTTCAATTCCTAGAACCCACAGGGCAACTCAGAGCTATCTGTAACTCTGGTTCTAGGGGATCCAATGCCCTCTTCTTCTGTGGACACTAGGCATTCATGTGGTATACATACATGCAGACAAAGCATTCATATACATAAAGTTAAACCTAAACTATAAGAAAGAAGGATCAAATCCCCTGGAGGTAGAGTCACGGGCCTTTATGAGCCTCCCAACATGGTTGCTAAGACCTGGGGGTACTCTACAAGAACAGTAAGAACTCTTAACTACTGAGCCATTTCTCCAGCATCCCCTTTTTGAAATGGGGTCCCATACATAGTTCACCTTGTAGCCAAGGTCCACCTTAAATGTCTGATTGCCCTGCCTGTCCTTCGAGAGTGCTGGAATGACAGGCAGGCACCACCACACCCCACTCAGTTGTATTTTCCTCTCACCATACAGACTTCAGACTTGGCTTAGGATGAATTGTTTGCCTTTTACACTTTGCTGAAGGACTTGGATCCTTCCACTGTCTCATTATCATCCCAGACCAACATTATTTTCCATGAGATCCAGCAGGAGCTTGGTTATCAAGCCCCTTGGATAACTGGCTATAAATTTTATAAATTAGATATGAATATCACCGATATCGAGTGATGTCTATAGTATAACTGTCACTGCATGGCATCACCTTTCCATAATCATAGTTATCACTTCATCTTCTCAAGAAAAATAGTATTTTGAGAGGCTGGAGAGATGGCTCAGGGGTTAAGAGCATTGCCTGCCCTTCCAAAGCTCCTGAGTTCAATTCTCAACAACTACACAGTGACTCACAACTATCTGTAATGAGGTCTGGTCTGCAGGCATACACACATACAGAATTGTATAAATAATAAATAAATATTAAAAAGTAGTATTTTGATTGCTGTTTATGTGGAAACCCCACTTCAGACCCATATCTCTCTTCAGACCCTGCCTCTAAGAAAGCCTGCCAAACAGCATCTCCTCCAGAGGGTATTTAAAGTCCCCTCTTTGAAAAAAACCCCTTATGGTGTCCCCCTCTTTCCTGAGATCACCTGGGAATGCTTTGCCCAGACTAAAACCTGGACGTTCATTTGGATTGATTGACTTATTGCATCGGTGGAGTTACCCACTACCGGAGCATATTTTTACTTCTCAATTACTATCAATAAAAGGAAAAATAAAAGGAAAAGTCCTAAATTACAACAGAAAAGCCCAAATAGCATTCCAAACAGAATTTGTCCCCAGGGCATTTATGAGACTCAAGTGATATGTCATCTTTACGAAATGTTTAAAACCGAAGGGAAACTGTGTGAGGCAATGTTACCTGAAGTACTAATTAAATGTGATCATTCAGCCAACTGAGTGTATCAGCTCACTGCTATTTCCCTGGCATTCTGGAGGCCAAGTAGAAGGATCTCCCAGAGCTCAGGACCAGCCTGGGCTACAATGTTCCAAGAGAACATTGTCCAGAGAGCCTAAGCTTTTTGACATTCTCTTTGACAGTGAAAGAAAGGAAAAGAAGAGAAAGAAGGAAAGAAAGATCTCCCAATAAGACTATTTTTTTTAAAAAAAATTGTAACAGTATTACCAGCGTTGGCTACATAGTGAGAATTGTTTACAAACGAATGTATAAGTAATAATATAAAGACACTGTGTTTAAGTGAGATATGATGTTGCCTGCTTATAATCCTATCACTTGGAGGAGACAAAGAAAGACCTGGAGTTCAAGACCATCTTGGGCTATAGACACCCTATCTGAAAAAAGATGTATATCATGCCATCTTCAGAATTTCAAAAAGAAAAAGTATATGTTATATTAAACTGTAATATTAAATATTGGCATATTTAATATTGATATAATATACTAATATTTAATAAGCTGATAATACCAGTATACCATTAATGTTTATATATTAACTTAAACTAAGAGTAGTTAAAAGGTACACATATACCAGTGTAACTCCAGTGAATCTACAGGAGACTGTGGTATTGAAGCAAACATGCCCATCTGGCTGCTTATAGATTTAACTCAATGACAAGTGTAGAGTATCTAGCACCTGCCGAGATCGTGTCATGGAATTATTTTAATTAGCATGACCTACTCTATCATGGTCAAGGTTCAAATGAGGCCACATTTCCCATTAATGGTTAATCATTGGGACTTTGCTGGCTCATGTATATAAGGAGTCTCCTTTCCCTCTTCAGCGTTCTTCTTTTACTACCAAGGGGTCCCACAGTCCAGCCCAGTTTAGAACTGCTTCCAAACACCTGCGAAAGAGTCTGGGGAATCTGATTCGTCCTCAGCATCACATTTTCTGAGGTTGCAGCTTCTCAAATGTGGCTGTTTGTCACAGTTCAACCACCATCCTGAAAAGCACAATTAGAAGTGTTAATCCCAAAGACAGGAGGAAAAAGACCATCGACCCAAGTCATCGTGGCTAAAATAATTAGAGCAACAATTAATTAAAGCAAGCTTTTTTATACATGTACACGGGCTGCCTCCTACTAAGGCAGGGCTCGAGAGATCAGCATTGGATGTGGGAAGACAAGGCTTGTATAGCTCAGGGGTAGGAAATTTTCAAATAGATAAAAATAGGTAGGGTTACAGGAGCAGAACATAAACAGGTGGTCAAGACAAGGTAATCCTAGGGGATTATATAACCTTTCAAAACAAAGATAGGTAGCAAGATGGTTATAAACAGCTTATTGAAACACAGGCAGTACAGCACCAATTGGAGTTCAGGTTACGGGGGGAAATAGCCCAATCCTTGGCAAACAGAGGTTTAATCATAAACAGGAATGAACCTAGTTGTCTTTACTATAAGCCTAACATTGAGTCAAGCTGGTTCTTCAGGACCAGTTCTTAAAAGTCTAGATCCTGATACCAGACCTAGGAGAGTCTGGGCCAGTCTGCTCCTTCCTTCCTAGCCAGATTTTCCTGAAGACTATTTTAGTCCCATAAAGAGAATTTAACCTCTCAAAGACAGGCATTTTAGTTCGTGTGTGTGTGTGTGTGTGTGTGTGTGTGTGTGTGTGTGTGTGTGTATGTGTAGGTAGGTGTGGGGAAGCAGTATTCATCAGCACCTTGACCACAATATAGCAAGTCATGTTAATTAAAATAATTCCGGGCCAGCCACCTTGGCTGGAGCAGTTCTGGGAAGGTGAACTCCACAGGAACAGTAGCCTATCCAGACAGGGACATTTGTGGAAACAGGACTGGCCACCTAGGCCAGAACAGGCCTAAGATGGCGAACTCTATGAGAGCAGGACGGAGCCACTGACCTAAGCCAGAGCAATCCTGAGAAGGCAAGCTCCACAGGAGTGGGAGTGGGAATTGATCCAGACAGGGACCTTTGCAGATGCAGGACTGAATCAGTGACCTGGGCCAGAGCAGACCTGAGACAATGAACTCCATAGGAACAGGTGCAGGGGAGCAACTGTGGAGCAAGTGGGCCAGAGCCAGGGACCACTGTGGGTCCAGGCATGAATCTAGGACCTTCGAAGGAGTAGACCTGAGCCAGGACCCCTGCGGGTCTAGATGTGAGTCTGGGACCTCTGAGGGAATAAGCCTGAGCCAGGACATCTGCGAGTCCAGTCACTGGTCTGGGACATCTAAGGGAGTAGGCAGGAACCAGAAACCTCTGTGGGTCCAGGCATGAGTCTGGGACCTCTGAAGGAGTAAGTCTGAGCCAGGTCCTCCGTGGGTCCAGGCACAACCAAGTCTGGGATCTCTGAGGGAGAAGATCAGAGCCAGAGACCTCTGCAGGACCAACCTCAAGACAGGGACCTCCACAGGAGCAGATCCAGAGCAGGGACATTTACAGGAACAGATCTGAGCTGGCAACCTAGACAAGAGCTGGCCTGAAACAGCAAACTCCACAGGAGTGGAGCAAACCCTGGGAGCACTGAGTGACCTTCAGGAACACAAACTGACCAACCGGGTAACTGGAACCATGGCACTGACTTTACCATGAAGAACAACCATCTGAGCCTTGAATCCATATCTATTTAATATAGTTCTTGAAGTCCTAGCTAGAGCAATAAGACAACAAAAGGAGATCAAGGAGATACAAATCAGAAAAGAAGAAGTCAAGCTCTCACTATTTGCTGATGATATAATAGCTTACATAAGCGACCCCAAAAATTCTACCAAGGACATCTACAACTAACTCATAAACACTTTCAGTAATGTAGCAGGATACAAGATTAACTCAAAAAAATCAATAGTGCTCCTGTAGATGATTAAAGGGCTGGGAAAAAAATCAGAGAATCAACACCCTTCACAATAGCTGCAAATAGCAAAAAATATCTTGGAGTAACTCTAACTGTAGTAATAGGAGCGGCGGGGCTGCGTCCCCAGCACCCCAGCTGCCTCGCTAGCTTATGCCCCAAAATAACAACACACAAATTGTATTCATTTAAACACTGCTTGGCCCATTAGCTCTAGCCCTTACTGGCTAATTCTGATATCCTGATCAACCCATTTCTAATAAACTGTGTAGCACTGGTCTTACCGGGAAGATTCTAGCCTACGTCCATCCTGAGTCGGAGCTTCATCGCGTGTGCTCGGGAGAAGGGAGCATGGCCTCTGCTCCAGAGAGCAGAGCTGTTGAGTCTGAGCTCACTTCCTCTTCCTCCCAGCATTCTGTTGTTTACTCCACCCACCTATGTTCTAACCAATAAAATGGGCCAAGGCAGTTTCTTTATTAGCCAATGACCTTCCTCCCTCCATCATCTAACAAAACAAAGTGGAAGACTTGTATGACAAGAACTTTAAATCTTTGAAGAAAGAAATTGAAGAAGACACCAGAAAGTGGAAAGATCTCCCATGTTCCTGGGTGGGCAGAATTAGCATAGTAAAAATGGCAATCTTACCAAAAGCAATCTATAGATTCAATGCAATGCCCATCAAAATTTCAGCAAAATTCTTTACCTCAAAAGAATGGTACTCAACTTCATATGGAAAAGCAAAACCCCACGATAGCCAAAACAATCCTGTAAACTAAAAGAATTTCTGGAGGCATCACAATCCCTGACTTCAAACTCTACTACAGAGCTACAGTACTGAAAACAGCCTGGTATTAGCATAAAAACAGACAGGAGGACTAACGGAATTGAATCAAATACCCAGATATTAATCCACACTTTCGAACACCTGATTTTTGACAAAGAAGCAAAAAATATCAAATGGAAAAAAAAGCGTATGTAACAAATGGTGCTGGCATAACTGGATATCAACATGTAGAAGAAAGAAAATAGATTCATATCTATCACCAAGCACAAAACTCAAACCCAAATGGATCAAAGACCTTAACATAAAGCCAGCCACACTGAACCTCATAGAAGAAAAAGTGGGAAGTATACTTGAACACATTGGCACAGGAGAGCACTTTCTAAATATAACCCAAGTAGTACCAACACTGAGAGAAACAATTAATAAATAGGACCTCCTGAAACTGAAAAGCTCCTGTAAAGCAAAGGACATGGTCAACAAGACAAAACGAGAGCCTGCAGAATGTGAAAAGATCTTCATCAACCCCACATCAAACAGAGGTCTGATCTCCAAAATATACAAAGAACTCAAGAAAGTGATCATCCGAGACAAATAATCCAATAAAAAATGGAGTTTAGACTTAAACAGAGAACTCTCAATAGAGGAATCTAAAATTCCTGAAAGACACTTAAGGAAATGCTTAACATCCTTAGTCATCAGAAAAAATGTAAATCAAAACAACTCTGAGATTCCATCTTACACCTTTAAGAATGGCCAAGATTAAAAACACTGATGACAACTTATGCTGGAGAGGTTGTGGGGTAAAAGGAACACTCCTGCATTGCTGGTGAGAATGCAAGCTGATACAGCTGCTTTGGATATCAGTGAGGCAATTTCTCAGAAAATTAGGAAACAACCTTCCTCAAGACCCAGTAATACCACTTTTGGGCATATATCCAAAGAATACTCAATCGTACCACAAGGACATGTGCTCAACTATGTTTATAGCAGCATTGTTTGTCATTGCCAGAACCTGGAAACAACCTAATACCCCTTGACTGAAGAATGGATTAGGAAAATGTGGTATGTTTACAAATGGAGTACTACACAGCAGAAAAAAATGACATCTTAAAATTTGCAGGTAAATGGATGGAGCTAGAAAACATCATTTTGAGTGAGGTAACTCAGACCCAGAAAGACAATTATCATATGTACTCACTCATAAGTGGTTTTTAAACATAAAGCAAAGAAAGCCATCCTACAAACCACAATCCCAGAGAACCTAGAGGAGGACTCTAAGAGAGACATACATAGGAAGTATAAAAAAAACCCAAGATCTCCTGAGTAAATTGGGAGCATGGGTACCTTGGGAGAGGGTTGAAGGTAGGTGGGGGTGGCGGCAGGGAGGGGAGCAGAGAAAAATGTAGAGCTCAATAATAAAAATCAATAAAAGAATATATATATATATAATTCATGCCAAAAGAACAATGCAAACATACATGCAGATAAAACACTCCTATATATAACATATGGATTTCAAAATATTTTAAGTGTATGCAACAGGCAAGAAATAACTCCTAATTTTTTTATTTTTTATTTACCTTTCTGGACATTTAAAAAAAAATTATTTAAAACATTTTTCATTTATATGTACACATAAATGTGTCTGTGTGAATGCATGCCAGGTGTATACAGGTACCTGCAGAGGCCAAAAGATGGTGTCAGATCCACTGGAACTGGGGTCACAGATGGTCGTGAGCTGCCTGATGTGGCATCTGGGAACTGGGCTTGGATACTCTGCAAAGGTCCCAAGCATTTTATCTTTCCAACCCAACCTTCTATACATTTTAAATATCCACTTCACTTTTTAGGCTTTCTTCTTGGAGCACAATTATGAATAAAATCTGTGTTATGACTAAAATACAATGGGAAGTAGTAGGATCTTGTTGCAAATGGTCTACAGTTAGATTTCTGTCCTTCATGCCTGGTGAGTCTTAAGTTTGACTTGTTCAGATAGACTTAAAACATGAACCAAGAAGAATGAAACTAACCAAAGAACCCCTTTAGCGATCTTTCCACCAAATTTTATAGATAATGTTTTTAGATTCTACATCTTCACAGAAATGTTTTTAAAATATGTGCTCATAAAGAGGGTCTGGTTTTTATTCTTCTCTTCAATTCTTGTGCCTGTACTCCCCAACCCCCAGGGGTCCAAGATAATTCTTCTGTACCTTTTAACTTAAAATATTATTCATGGGAACAGGGACTTTCTGTTCCTTTGGATTCCAAGAATTAAACACTAGTGTTTGAAGTGGGCATTTATCATTTTTCTATTTAAAACATTTTCTCTGTCAAATTGAATGTCTCCTGATTTCAGTGCAGCATGAAAGACCGTGAAACTCCATGTTCATAGCTCTAAATAGTTTGTATACAGTTTCCAGCGGTCTGGTAAGCAGAATTTATTAAGCAAGGAGCCATTCAAAATCAAAAACCTTCTGTATGGTTCTGTAGAAAATCATTCAGAACTCTTTCTGCCATGGCATCTATGTCTATTCCAGGTAAGTCTTTGAAAACATTGTAGAAAGCTGGCAACGTGGCTCCTCAAGGAAAGGCATCAACTGCCAAGCCAGACAAATCTCAGTTCTGTCCTTGGGACCCAGATAATGGAAGGAGATAACTGACCCCACAAATTGGCCTTCTCCGACCTCTACCTTCATGCCATGATTGGTACTCAAGAGCCTCCTCATACAGACACACACAGAGAGAATAGACAAATGGTTTTTTGTTTGTGTTTGTTTAATTAAGGGCCTAGAGAGATGACTCAGTGGTTACAGTATTT
This sequence comes from Microtus ochrogaster, assembly GCF_000317375.1. Lineage (NCBI taxonomy): Eukaryota > Metazoa > Chordata > Mammalia > Rodentia > Cricetidae > Microtus > Microtus ochrogaster. The sequence continues at coordinate 52,378,041 of NC_022030.1, read as the reverse complement.
ACTGTTCTTCCAGGCAGAGTTGGTCACAGCACCCCTATCAGGCAGCTCATACCCACCTGTAACTCAAGCTCCAGAGAGTGGGCACCTCTAGCCCCCATGAGCAACTTCACTCACATGCATATGCCCACAAACAAACCCAAATAGACAGACATAACTAAAATATCCTATTTTTGCCAGGATGGTGCCTCTTACCTTTAATCCCAGCATTTGGGGGGCCAAAGTAGGATTGTAGGCAAGAAAGAAATAACATTCATTGTATTAATTAGGACTTTTGCAATGACGAACAACTCTAATTTAGACAGTGAAGGGGATTTGTTGGCTTACATAATTAAAAGTCCACAAATATATACCCTCTAGATGAAGTCTGAGCTCACAGATCCTAGAGAAAGTCTGTTCTCTTCTGGCTCTTGTTTCTGCTGGGAACCTCACCACCCTCCATGTCTCTTAGTGTCTCCAGGTAGCAAAACAGCTGCAGGCTTCTTGGACCTCCTGCCTTCACACCATACTTCCCGGGTATCTAGCTCCTTCCCAAGCCTCAGACTTTATCCTCTGTTATGAAAATCAGATAATCAAGCAGAGTGTAGTGGCTCATACCTGTAACATCAACTCTCAGTAGTTGGGGGCAGAAAGATAGCTCTTATTTAAGACTAGCTTGGGCCGCAGTGGAAGACCCTATCTCAAAAAAATGAATATACAATAAGTAAGCCAGGCAGTGGTGATGCACACCTTTAATCCTAGTACCAGGGAGGCAAAGGCAGATGGATCTCTTGAGTTTGAGGCCAGCCTGGTCTACAGAGAGAGTTCCAGGACAGCCAGGGATACATAGAAAAAAACAAAAACAAAACAAACAAAAAAGAAAACAAAGTAAATAAAATCAAAAGTGTAATTTTCCCATCCCTGAAACCATCATGGCAGGGTGTCTCTCTCTTTGGCTATCAAAACATTGAAACATGGACCCACGGAAGTGGCATTTGCCCAGGAATCTCATGGTAGGGAAAGCAAAGGCTGAACCTGGTATCAGCCAGAGGAGGAATCTGCCTAGTGGAAAGGGAGTTCTGACCACTTACCTGAGGACCAGGTGAGTCTAGAGCTGAGACAATGATGGGCGGGGCTACAGCTCCACCAGGACCGCTCAGTTACACACAGCTCCTGCTTTGTCTTCAAACCGAGACCTCATGCCAGAGTCATGAAGATGGGCTTGTGACCATTGGCACTTCTTATTCATCCTAACATGGTCACCTTCCTTTGCTTTCCACCATGACTTGTCTGTTTAATTAGCCTACCGGAGACAGGTGCCCAAGCCTAGCTTGCTACAACTTTCACTACTGAGGTTCTGACCCTAACCATTTCAGTAACATTCTTCCTGAAGCATTCTTTGCGGGAATAGGCACATAATCTTAGAGTAGCCACTTTAGCCTCCTTCCCAGAAGGAGGACTACAATCCCCACCCTCACCTAATGCCACAGGATGGAGAAGGAAGGCATATGATCCCCTTTCTCTTCCTGTTGTTGTTTTTTACTCTTCAGCTCTTTACTCTTTCATCTTTGGGGGGGGGGAAGTGCCACCCAGTTCCCAAATAAATGATATACACAGACACTTATTATTACTTAGAAATGCCCTGCTTTAACTTGACTTGTTTCTTGCCAGCGTTTCTTCACTTTAAGTTATCCCATCTACCTTTTGCTTTGGACTTTATCTTTCTTTTACTTCTGTAAATCTCATTTTCACTCTTACTTCATGGCAGAACGTGTAGCTGGGTGACTGGCCCCTAATCCTCTTGCTCTTTCTTCTCCTCCCAGTGTTCTTTTTGTTCTCTCTGCCTGCCAGCCCTGCCTATCCTTGCTCCTGCCTCACTATTGGTTATTCAGCTCTTTATTAGACCAATCAGGTGTTTAGACAGGCAAAATAACACAACTTCATGGAGTTAAACAAATGCAACATGAAAGAACTCAACACATCTTTGCATCATTAAAACAAATGTTGCACAGCATAAACAAACGTAACACACCTTAAAATAATATTCCACAACATCTTCCCTTCATATTGTCTTCTCTGTTGCCTTCCTCTGGAGGCTTGAGGATGTAGAAAATAGCTACCCTGGCAAGGTATAGTAGACCATACCCATGTCCCAGCACTCAGAAGGTTGAAGCAGGAGAAACTCCAGGAGTTCAAGGCTAGCCTGGACTACAGGATGAGTCTGTACAGATGTTGGAAGCCTGTTTTCTCCTAGATCTGTGCCTTTAGAGTATAAAGCATGTTGTCTCAGTTTCCATAAAGTAAGACAAGGTGAGTAACTGTTGATTTGAATGAAAATGGCCCCCGTAGGCTCGTTATTTGATCTGATCCGCTGCTGGTAGACTGTTCAGGAAGGATAAGGAGCTGTGTCCTTGTTGGAGGAGGTGTGTCACTGGGGGTGAGCTTGGGGGTTCTAAAAGCCCAGTCACTATCTCTGCCTCCTGTCTGTGAGCTCTCAGCTACTCTCCAGAGCTTTGACAACCAACCTGCTGTCATGATCCATGTCACGATGATGATCATGAACTAATCTTCTGAATCTGGAGGCAAGCTGCCAATTAGATGCTTTATTTTATAAGTTACCTTAGTCATTGTGTCTCTTCACAGCAATGGAACAGTAACTAAGACAGTATCCTTCTGTTCCTCTGAGACATTCAACTATGATTTATATTATTTCTTGTGAACATTCAATATGTATCTCTGTGCCTCCTCGTGTTGTGTTTTGCTTCCCATCTTCTCTTAGGACTGAACGTGCTGTCCTTGACTGGACCCAGGCAGAGCCAATATGCCGAGAGGGGATGGGTGCAGAAAAGATGCTCCAGGAAGAATTTTCTGTGCTAATAGACAGGCCTGCCCAGAGCTTTTCTTTATAGAACTGTATCTACCTACACCCACTTTTGCCTAGAAATGTCTAGGGATTTTCAAGGTTGTTAATTATCTATTCAAGGATCTGTTTTAAGTGGCTCCTATTTTCAAACCAGGTCTCTTATAATGATATTTTAAAGTGCTCTTCTTCACTAACAAAGGTAATCACAGCCATTTAGTGAATGCCTCGTAGGCGAACCATTATTCACTTGACTTACACTGTTGCTAATTCTTCACAACAGACTTCCAAAGTAGGAATTAAGAGTTTTACCACCACCAACTGAAAGCCTAGGGCTAGGGTGTAGTTCAGTTAGTAAGGGTCACGTATCCCCGGCTGGCTTCAGAGTCCCTGTGTTGGTAAGATGATGGTGACCTTCTGTTCCTTCGGCCTCTACCTCCCTAGTGCTGGCATTTGAGCTAACATACCCAGTTTCTTCAGTGGTAGGGATCAAATCTGTGATTTTGTGCCTGCAAGGAAAGCAAGCACACTACCAACTGAGCTACATCTCCAATCTAAGATCTCTCTCTCTGTCTCTGGAATTTTTGAGTCCAGGTTTTACCCCAGCCCCTCAGCACCCCTATATCCAAAGAGTCTGAAATGTTTGGTGGAAAGTTCCATTCCAAGCCCCCTCCCCTGGGAGTTGCCTCAGTCCAGACTCCACCCTGCCAAATGGTGAGTCCTCCCCAGAGAGGGTCAAGACCACTCCCACAGGCTATTTAAACTGCCATCCAGAGAATGAACACGGGTCTTCCTGGTTCTCCTTTCTCCTCTCTGTGGTTTTTCGGTCTTCCTTCCTGTCTCCATCCATGGGAGCCTGGAAGGCCACCCGGAAGCGCTGGCATCCTTTAAACCTGTGCTTTTTCTGATTCGGTTTGATTTGGTCCGATTTGGATTATCGCGTTGGCAGAGAGGCTTATTGGGCCATAAAAACTTTTCATCTGGAGATCCACCAAGGGGGCTGTTTTTTTTCCCCATTGTTCCAGGGCAACCTGTTGGAAAACACCCTTCTCACAAGCACCCGCTCTCCACCAGGCTAAGATCAGCTTTGTCTGGGTAAGTTCCCCATTTCCAAGTCATTGCCCCTAAGGCCCAGGGCCTCATACCTTTGCCGGGTCATCTGTTGAAGTCACAGGCCTGTGCCAGGAAGGCCCTTGCCCCTGTGGGGCTACTTTGGGTAGAAAACAACCTTCCAAGGAATTTCCCACACCCCTGTTTTTGACCAGGAGTCTTATCACAGTGGACACATTGTGCTAGGCATTGAGTCCTGAGTCTCGGCACAGATTTGTAAGATAGAGACCTGCAATTCGAAGGGATTTTCAAATGCCCTTGGGCTGCTTTTTACAAAACTCCTTTTAAATTGGGGCTATCTGACACATACATCCCTTAATGCCCGATGTGAAACAAACAAGCCCCCATATGTGCATGGTTTCCGGATCCCCCTCCTAACCCCCTCACCACTTTTCTCACTGTTTGCTCTCTACAACAGATCCATTTCCCCGTCCTTCTACTCTAAAATAAATGGCATAGGTGTTCTGTCTGTTAAGTATTTTTCTTAAAATAAACCTCTCTACCATGCAAATAATCCAAATCAGACCATAATAGAAGACACCCATGTTTAATGTAATGCTCCCGGGTGGCACCGGGAAAACATGGCAAGGGGAAGAGAGAGAAAAGGAGAGACCAGGCAAAACCCGGAGACCACGTGTTCATTCTGTGGGGGACAGTTTAAATAGCCTGTGGGAGTGGTCTTGACCTTCCTTGGAGAGGGGTCACATTTTGGTGCGCTTTCTTAGAGGTGGAGTTTGGACTAAGGCAACTCCTATGGGGGCTTGAAAAGGAGTTTCCTGCCCAGTATTGCAAAGATGGGTGCCAGGGGCTGGGATGAGGCCCCCAACTGTAATATTCCAGACTCTTTGTATAAAGGGGTATTAGGGAAGCTGGGGTGATGCTTTTGACTAAACAATTCAGCCTACAATAGTCTTTGACTTACTAAAATATTCCCACTAGGTCTGGAGGGATAGCTCACAACCAAAATTATAAAATATTCCTGCTAATCTTCTTGACTCTACTAGCATTGGTAAGCTGATTGGGTAAATTAAATGTCTAAATTTAACAAAAGAGACTCTGACACAGAGATATACCAGCTCCTGCAGCATCCTACAGCTCCTCCAAGAAGACACATGGTTACAGAAGACCTTCCACCTGGAGGCTTGCCTTTGGGTATGGCAAAGCCACCCACACAGCAAAAAGCAGCCTTCCACCTCATCAGCTTCCTGGACATTATACAGGGGATCAATCGTCTCATCCTGCCAAGACAGGTAGACTAAATTCCTCCCCCACCCCCACACACACGCAGAGAAAAATCTTCAGGACTCCTGGGCTCAACATGAGCTAAAGGCAAGTACTGGTGTTTGCCAAAGACTACGGAGAGATTTGGGATTTCCTGCATAGCAAAAAAGCTGTCTCATTTCTGCTCATGTATCACTCTCAGATCTGTCTAATGACATTTAATAACTTAGGAAACTGGTAACTCATTGCTTTATTTGTTAAGTTTCCTGCTAAAAATACAGACAGAAGTATCTCTTTCACAGGCTTCATAGTCCAGGATTAACAGGTTTCTGATGTATCTTCAAAGATGCAGAGTTCCCAATTCCCTTTGATTGTCTTCTAAAATGTTCCTGTTCCAGTTGTCTTACAGATGCCTGCAGACTCCTAAAAAGTTCTTCTGCTTTATCAAGAAATCTGGTCTCATAAAAACTAACAGTCTCCAGAGCCTATTTTAGCCCCACCCATTTTCAAGAATATTTTACAGGTCACTCCTGCACTCTGGACCAAGACCAACTTACAGAGGGCCTCCTAGATAATGCCAACACCTACACCAGCTACTAAATCTTCGTTTACTGCGGTGGGCTTCTTGACCGGCGAGGAAGAAACACCCACCACACAAGGATTCTTCTCAGATCACGCTTTACTGGAGTGCATTTGGTTGAAGGAGA
>NC_022030.1:52367346-52370521 GCF_000317375.1 Microtus ochrogaster | reverse complement strand
GAGCTAGTTCCAGGACAGGCTCCAAAGCCACAGAGAAACCCTGTCTCGAAAAAAAAAAAAAAAGAAAGAAAGAAAGAAAGTTCCATTCCAAGCCCCCTCCCCTGGGAGTTGCCTCAGTCCAGACTCCCACCAAACAATGACCCTTCCCCAGAGAGGGTCAAGACCACTCCCACAGGCTATTTAAACTGCCCCCCCCCCCACCTCTGTGGTTTTTCAGTCTTCCTGTCTCCATCCCCGGGGGCCAAGAAGGCCACTCAGGAGCACTGGCATCCATTAAACCTGGGCTTTTTCTAATTCCGTTTGATTTGGTCTGATTTGGATTATTGCCTTGGCGGAGAGATTTATCGGGGTGTAAAAACTTTTCATGGGCCACCACCGTCAACCAAGATGTACCTTTTTCAAACATATGACTGCTGTTCCCAGAGCCTATGACCCTTTGTGGCTTCAGGAGAGGTCTTGGGACCGCTATCACAGCTCTCCTTCCTGTCTGAAGCCCGCGGCAATTTAAGGGAAGGGCCACCGAACCCTCCTCGTGCAGAGGTCTACTCACCCTGCGTCCTGTCCCTCCCCCTCTCCGCCTGGGAAGGTGCTCAACCAGGCTCAGGCTCCCTGCAGATTGCCGGGAACTGTGAGAAGCTGAGCCTGGGAGGAGCTGAGCCTTCCAGGACAGCCTTAGGGCAAGAGCCCCGTTGAAGCCCAAAGTCAGTGCTTCGGGTTTCTGTCTTGGGGGTGGCTGGCTCCTGGAGACATTCCGAACCCTTCTCAGGAAGGCCTTTTAACTGGGGTTTTCTTTCTTTCTTTCTTTCTTTCTTTCTTTCTTTCTTTCTTTCTTTCTTTCTTTCTTTCTTTCTTTCATATTTCTCATCTTCTGGCTACCCCAATATCCCCTGTTGGCACACACTTACTACTTATTTACTTTTTATTTATTTCTGGGTTTTTGAATGAGTTTTGTAGTTGGGTGTTTTTTACTCTTTATTCTTTTGGTTCTTTGGGGCCTAACACCCAGCTCCCAAATAAACTTAACTTGTGGAGTCTTATATTTTTCTTGTGAATGCCGGTCCTTAGCTTGACTTATTTCTAGCCCAGCTTTTCTTAACTTAAATTATCCAGTCTACCTTTTGCCTCTGAGCTTTTAACTTTGTCCTATATTCCTTTTATTACGTCTTACGCTGTGTCTGGCTATGTCGCTGGGTGGCTGGCCCCTAGAGTCTTCCTCCTAATCTCACTTGCCATCAAGCCAGCAACCATAACGGTGACAGAGTTCCAGTGTCCCCTTTGCCTTACCCCAGCTTCAAGTCATTAAACAGTATTTCCTTCCTTCCTTCCTTCCTTCCTTCCTTCCTTCCTTCCTTCCTTCCTTCCTTTTTCATTTTGTTTTTTGAGACAAGATTTCTCTGTAGCTTTGGAGCCTGTCCTGGAACTAGCTCTTGTAGACCAGGCTGGCCTCAGACTCACAGAGATCCACCTGCCTCTGTCTCCCGAGTGCTGGGATTCTTTTGAAGGCAAGTGCCACTATCGCCTGGCAAACAGTATTTACTCACAGTTAAAACTATCCCCATTCTAGACAGGAGGCTTTTTCTTAAACAATCCTGACCTTAAGTTTTTCCCGAGTTCACTCTTTTCCTTATATTTTGTTAGGTTTATGTGTTCGTGGAAGATCAGTCTCCTTGGATGCAGGGGGAAATAACAGTCTTAGAAACCATGTCCCATCCAGTGGTTTCCCATCATCTTTTAGTATGAACCCATTTTATCTTCATACCTCTGACTCTTTTTCTTGGTATTTCCTTGTTTGGAGTCCTGTCACAAGTTGGGTTCTCTGCAAGTCTACACAGAGATTCTTCTTCAGAAATTCTGGGTGGAGGTAAGAGAACAGAAGCAGGGCTGGGCAGAGGGACAAAACAGACACACTCAGATGCAGTAAAAAGCTTGTTCCACAGGCTGCCCAAAGCTGGCAGGGCTCAACGCAGTTGTTCCACGGCAGGGCCAAAAGCTCACCCTTGGCGACCCCCTTGTAGGCTGCTCTAAGAGATAGTGAGTGGCCGGCTGTGGGCTGGGGATTCCAGTCAGTTCAGAAATTCCTGTGAAGGGCCACAGCGGGTGCACGGCTGAGAGCTGAGCTGAGTCATTGCAGCAGCTGAGGAGATAAACCCTGGAGCCCGAAGGAGAGACAGGGAGTCTGAGAAGCATGTCATCCACCTGTCTCTTCTTTTCCACTCTTTTGTCTCCGACCACTCACTCTCTCACATCCTTCTGCTAAATGAACTGTCTAGAGAGCATTGAGATAAAAACCAAATACCTTACAGCATCCTTAAAACAACAAAAACAAATGGGAAAACATAAAAACCATAGTATAAGATGGTCTTTTTTTTTTTGTGATGTTTTGGGTTTTTTCTTTAGTTTTTAAAAATAATTTTCTTTTTATAAATTTTTGTTTTGAGAAAACAGAGTGAGGCTTGGTGGGGTAAAACTTGGTCATCTGAGGCAGGATGATTGAGTTTTAGATCCTTTTTAGCAACTTAGTAAGGCTCTGCCATAAACAAAAGTCATTGAGGTATTTTTTTCCCCCTTCTTTTGTAAAGAATAGACATTTGCGTGCTCCCAAGTACACTTTGGAAACCTAAAGCCTTCTTTTCTAAATACCTAAACTTGGTAAGTTTATAAGAAATGGAAACTATTTCTGAAATAAACCCTGAAGGAAACTGAAAATAAAGAGGACTTTCCTTTTGACCCAATACAGAAAGTCAAGGGGGCCCAGAGGCACTGTGAAAGAAAGGACTCAAGACTTCTTAAGAAGCAGAAGATTGGAATGACAGATGATGGAGGAAGGTCATTGGTTGATTTAATAAAGAAGCTGCTTGCCCTGATAGGTTAGAACGTAGGTGGGAGGAGCAGAATGCTGGGCGGAAGAGGAAGTGAGCTGCTTGACCTGATAGGTTAGAACGTAGGTGGGAGGAGCAGAATGCTGGGCGGAAGAGGAAGTGAGGTCAGACTCGACAGCTCCGGGCTCCCAGGCAGACGCCTCAGAGAGATGCGATGCTCCACTCATGCGGGCAGAGGCGAGAGCTCTGCTCTCTGAGGCACACGCGATGAAGCTCCGACCCAGGATGGACGTAGGCTAGAATCTTCCCGGTAAGCGCACCTTGGGGTGCGACACATATGATTGGAAATGGGTTAG
>NC_022030.1:52350983-52366696 GCF_000317375.1 Microtus ochrogaster | reverse complement strand
CTAACCCATTTCTAATAATCTGTGTAGCCCACGAGGTGGCTTACCAGGGAAGATCTTAACCTGCGGCTGTGTCGGGTGGGAGAATCATGGCGACTGCCTGACTTGGCTTCTTTCTCCCAGCATTCTGTTCTGTCTACTCCGCCTACCTAATTTTCTGTCCTATCAGGGCCAAGCAGTTTTCTTTATTAATTATCCAATGAAAGCAACAGATAAATACAAGACCCACCTCCATCAGAAAAAGAAAATAAAAGGGTCACATATAACCCAGGTTGGCCTTGAGACCCTAGGCAGCTTCAGATGACTTTGAACTTCTGACCCTCCTGCCCCCACCTCCTGGATGGTGAGATTACAGGTATGCATCACCACTCTTGGGTTTATACAGTGCTAGGGATCAAACCCAGGACTTTATGTATGCCAGTTTAGCCCTCTAACCCACTGAGCTAAATCATCAGACTCTCTTTAAGGCATGTGAGGTGTGCATGCATGTATGTTTCCCAGAGTTGAACCCAGAGCTTTGTGTATGCTAGATAAGAATTCTACCACTGAGCTACATACTCAATCTTTAAGTAAGATAGTTTTTTCTTCTTATTTTATTTGTGTGTCTGTCTATCTGTAAGACCATGTGTGTCAGTGCACACACGCACACGAGTAGAGGTCAGAAGATGACTGTGAGAGTCTGTTCTTTCCTTCTACCATGGGGATCCTGGAATCAAGCTAAGATTTTCAAGTTTGTTGTAACCCCTGAACTATCTTGCCAGCCCCAGATAGAGTCTTTACAGAAGGTAATCAAGTTCGAAAGTATGATTGATTGTTGTAACCCCTGAACTATCTTGTCAGCCCCAGATAGTCTTTACAGAAGGTAATCAAGTTCGAAAGTATGATTGATGTCCTTTAAAAGGGAAACTTTTGAGTCTATAATAGAGCCTCATCCCTAAAATCTAGCACTTAGGCTGCTGAGGCAGGAGGATTGCCAGTTTGAGGTCAGCCAGAGCTACATGGTAAGAAACACTCTCAAAACTAATTAATTAGCAGCTGGGGAGATGGCTCAGTGTTCAGAGCACTTGCTGCTCTTTCAGAGGACCTGGGTTTGATTCCCAGCACCCACGTGGTAGCTCATGACCAACTATGAACTATAACTTCAGTCTGGGGCTCCAGTACCTTCTTCTAGTCTGCAAGCACCAGGCATAACATGTAGGCAAAACATCCATACACACAGAATAAAAAAAATTAAAACAACATACATAAATAAAAAACTCAAGCTTTTATAAAAATTTAATTAAGTAAAATAAAAAGTAAATTTTGACACAAAGATAGCTTTAGAGACAGCATTGTAAGGGACACTGGGAGAGTTTTGTCCCTAACCCAAAAAACATGGAGAGGAGGAGAAAGGACACAAAACAAATTGGCTTCTTCAAAGGAGCCAATTGCACCTTCACCTTTATTCTGAACTCGCATTTTTACTTCCTGTTGCTCAAGTCACCTGCTTGGTAATACTCTGCTAAAGCAGCCGCTGGAAAGGAAGATCACTGTGCTGATAGCGCTTCTGTTGGGCAAGCCTCACCCAGCTGTGCAGGCGGCTGGACTGTGAAGCCGTCGTTAGTGAGCTTACTTCACTTCTCTGGTCTGTTTTCTCCTGGGTAAAATAGGAAGCTTAGCAATATCTACCAAAGAGGCCTTTTAAGAGTGAGACAGGACCTAATACCTTAATTCTTCCTTTCCAGTTTTAAATTCATGAGTATCGCCTGAGGCCCGTTGGCCACACTCCAGCAGACTCTCCGGTGTAGTAAGCCATCGATACCAATTATTAATGTTATTGTCACTTCTGCTCAGCACTCAGTGACAAAGACAGTTACATCTCCTGAAACAAAGCTATTAATTATCTTATGTATTGAGGAAGTCAGAAGCCGGAAATCTAATCTTGGAGAAAGTATAGAGCTTTGTTTGTAAGACAAGCCACTGTGAAACCTTCGGAGGTTTAGTTAGCCATGTGGATCAGGTTTAGAGTCATACAGTGGGGTACCAGCCTCTTTTGGGTAAGATATTACTATTATTTGTAAGAGATTTATTTATTGTCATTTATGTGTATGAGTGTTTGTCTGCACGTATATATTGGTACAACATGTATGTATTGGCACCACATGCATGCCTGATGTGTGAAAAAGATGTCAGATACCCAGATCTGGAGTTACAGATGACAGATGGTTTTGAGCCACTGTGTGGCATTTTGTGGTATCTGGGAACTGAATCCAGCTCCTTTGCCAAGGCAGCAAGTGCTCTTAACTGCTGAACCATCTCTCTAACGCCTGCCTGGGTATTAATATTTTAAGTGGATATTTTAGGCCATTTAATCACCCTTAGTCTATATGGCATAGAAACTTTCAAATAAACCCAAGCATTACAAAACTGAACATAGGTGGACTTTAGATGATCGGAGTAATCAATCTTTTTTGATGGAGAAATCAGAAGCCACTTAAGTCACAATGAGGCATTACCTCTCCCATAGGATGGATTAAATTAAAACATTGGGGCAAAGACACTTGGAATGTGGAGAAAGTCAAAGCCTTGAATTTGCTGGTGAAAATTTAAGCGGTGCAGGGCCCAGGAACACAGTCCGAGTGATTCCTCAAAAGGATTAAGTAAAGAATTACGGTACAACCCAGGTGTGCTCCTAAAGGAACTGAACCAAGGACTAAGTGGGTCAGGGTAAGAGCAAGGCAGGTGGCCACCAGCAGACCAAGGAGCCAAATGAAGTAGCAGCACCATAGCTGTACCATAGCTGCACCGGCTTCAGATGTGGCCATAGAAAGGGAGGAGGTTCTGATGCAGGTTCCACTCAGCATCACACTATATGAAAAGCAGATGCAAGACTGCCATGACTGATTTCATTTATACAACAGCATCTAGTAGCCGGGCAGTTGGTGGCACTGGCCATTAATCTCAGTTTTCAGGAAGACAGAGGCAGGCGGATCTCTGTGAGTTTGAGGCTAGCCTGGTCTACAGAGTGAGTTCCAGGACAGCCAGAGCTACATAAAGAAACCACCTCGAAAAACCAAGAAAACAAACAAACATACAAACAAATCAGCATCTAGGGCTAGTGTCCTAGTCAGGATTATCATTGCTGCAAAGAAACACCGTCACCAAAAGCACGCTGGAGAGAAAAGGGCTTACTTCACCTTGACTTCCTGATGGTAGCCCATCATTGAAGAAAGTCAGGGTAGAAACTCAAGCAGGGCAGGAACCTGGAGGCAGGAACCAATGAAGAGACCATGGAGGGGTGCTGCTTACTGGCTTGCTCCCCTGGTTTGTTTGGCCTGCTTTCTTATAGAACGCAGGACCACCATCCCAGGGGTGGCCCCAGGCACAATGGGCTGGGCCATCCCTCATCAAAGACTAATTAAGAGAATGTCCTACAGCTGGATCATATGGGACATTTTTCTCAATTGAGGTCTCCTCTCAGATGACTCTAGGTTGTGTCAAGTTGACATAAAACTAACCAGCCCAGGGCCAGACCTAAAAGCATTCAGTGAGAAGTCCATCTTACCAAGAAGGTAAGAATTTTTTTCTTTGTAACGAGGTCCGGATTCCTCTCCCCAGCTATGGTCCACTGATGTAATTTACCTTTCTATCCTTCCCTATGCATTGTTACCAGGGGCTTTGGGCTCATGTTTGCATACTTGGATGTCTTCCGGATATTGGATATCGTGATATACACATTATATACGTTGGTTCCAAGAATCTGATCTTCGTAAATATTCAGATGAACTTCCTGGGAAAACTCAATGTCCTTTTTGTTGTTTCTTAAACAATGCAAAGCAAACCAAACCAAACCGAGATTTCTCTATATAACCCTGGCTAGCATGGAACTCTCTGTGTAGACCAGACTGGACTCAAACTTAAAGCACTCCTACCCCCTCTACCTCCAAGATGACTAATGCACACTTCCACACCTGGTTTATGCTGTGACGGAGGTGGCGCTCAAGGCTTTGGGGATGCTAGGCAAGCCCTCTACCATCCCGGCTCTAAAATTGGTCTTTGAAAAGTAGATATTTGATTATCATTAGTTACATGTAAATTATGTAACTTCCCTACTATTTTCAAAAAAACATTTTTGAGGCTTCAGAGATGGCTCAGCGGTAGAAGCACTCAGGCTGTAGGGCAAATTCTAATTGGTCTTAATAATAAGACTCTGGAGTAGAATATTAGGGGGTGAAAGCTAGCCACTAGTTCTTACCTCTGTGAAGTCTTCAGACCCGAATGGGGTATCCTGTCTCTACAAGTCCTCAGACTGAATTCCTTGAGCTCCTGGCTCCTCGCGCCTTATATTCCTCTCTCCACCCAGCCATATCCTTTCCTGTCTCTGCCTCCCTAGTTCTGGGAGTAAAGGTGTGAGCCACCACTGCCTGGCCTCTATGGCTAACTAGTGGTTTTAGTTCTGCGTTCTGATCTTCAAGCAAGCTTTATTTGTTAGATCACAAACAAAATATCACTGCACATTTACCATGCAAACCTGATGCCCTGAGTTTGTATCCCTGAAAACTACAAACAAGCTTGCTGCAGCCACATAGACATCTGTACGTTTTGAACTCTTAAAATATATTTCCTTCATGTCATTTTTAATCGTGTATTTATGCATGTAGGTACATGCACATGAATATATGTTCCGTGGAGACCAGAGGCATTGGATCCCTTGAAGCTGGAGTTACAGGCAGTTGGTAGCCATCTGATACCTGACACAGGTGCTAGGAAATGAACTCAGGTTCCCTGCAAGAGCAGAAAGCTTTTCAGAACCACAGAGCCATCTCCTGAATTCCAAGCATCTGTCTTTTTTGTTTGTTTGTTTCTTTTGTTTTGTTTTTTAATTTACTTATCTATTTTGGGGGGAACAGGAGGGACACAGCAGGTAAGTAGACATCAGAGGACCAACTGCAGAGTCAATTTCGTCCTCTTATAATGCTGGTTCTGGGCATCAAACCCGGGGCCTCTGTAAGAACAGGGGCTCTTAAGAGCTAAGCCATCTCTCTAGCTGTGCTCAATAGTTTCACATCAACTGGACACAAGCTACAGTCATCTGAGAGGAGGGAGTCTCTACTGAGAAAATGCCTCCATAGATTGGTCTGCAGACACACCCAAAGGAGAAGAGAGCCACAGCCTGAGAACCACTTCCGCTGCAGAAAAGCACAATGCTGATGCTAATGCCTGGCCCCTAATCCCCCTCTTCACTGATGACGACTATGGCTCCAGCTTTGAACTCAGACCATGCTGTCCATTACATATCTCCAAATGGAGGCTCCCAACTGTATTCACCCTCTTCTTCTGACACTTGGATTTCCATTTGATTGACAGCAACATGCCAGTCACTCAAACCAGTAACCTGGTAATCATCTCCACCCTTCCTCCTTCTCCCTTTGCACCCTTCCTCCTTGCTTTTCCAGGCACGCCAGTCTCCCACCCTCTACATTGCTAACTCACTTTCAGTTGAGTGCAATGCCTAATTCCTCCTTCCAGAACCTGAGCAGACTGCATGTTTCCAGGCCGAGTCTCTTGCTACCTCCTCTCCCAGTGTGGTTAAACCAACAAACAAAACCACATCTGGTTGTCTTTTTCTGTTTTTCTCCTACTTAAAAGCATTTAGTGGCTAACACTTGCTTGCAAGCTACATTTCAAACATTCCAGTCAGACTGGCTTGCAAGCAAGTCCATGCATGTTCCTTCCCACATGTCCCGAGGCCATTTTCTTCCACAGCCTGAGCTATAGTTATATGGATTTACTTGACATTTCAGACATGTGTCCTGGCTTCTGTGCCTTGGTCCTTACTGTGGGCTCAACCAGAACGTCTGTTCACTTCCTTGTCTTCCACTCCTGCATGCCCTTAGGGACTTGGCTCAAATATCATTTCTTAGAAGAGGATTGATCCCAACTCTTCTCCTTTGTAGTCCTCTTTTTTCGGCCTGTGTTGAACTCTACCCTACTTTTCTTACTCTATCTTATCAACTGGTTTTCCTGTGCAATACCCTTTCTAGGTTAAATATTATAGAGGTATGCTGGCTCCTTTGTCGTCAACTTGATGACAATAAGCTAGAGTCATCTGGAAAGAGGGAACTTCAATTGAGAAAATGCTGCCATCAGGTTGGATTGTAGACATCCTGTGAGGGCATTTTCTTGATTAATCATTGATGCTGGGCGCAGCCCACTTTGATGGTGCCACCCCTGGGGAAATGATACTGGCCTGAGCAAGGGAGCAAGTCAGTAAAGAGCATTCCTCCACAGCCTCTGCTTCAGTTTCTGACTCTGGGGTCCTGCTTGAGTCCTTGCCCTGACTTCACAGTGTACGCTGTGATTAGGACTGATCAGCATGCCAAATAAGTCAAACATGCCCTACCTCCATCCCAAGATGCTTGAAGTCATGGTGTTTACCACATGGATAAAAAGCTTACTAGAACAAAAGGGAATTGTATCAAACGTATGTCTGAGACATAGAAGGGAATGGGCATGGTTGTGAATACCTACAATTCTGTCACTTGGGAAGTGTGGCTAGGATGTTCATGAATTCACGGTTATCCTTGATTACATATCAAATTTAGGGCTAGTCTGAGCTACAGGAGAGCCCCTCTGTCTTAATATGGTTCCTATTGTTTCGATGAAATAACATGACTAAAAAGAAAGTTGGGGAGGAAAGGGTTTATTTGACTTACACTTCAGCATTGCTGTTCACCACTGAAGGAAGTCAGGACAGGAACTTAATTAAACAGGGGTGGAAACGAGGCAGGAGCTAATACAGAGGCCATAGAGTGAAGCTGCTTACTGAATTCCTTCCAAGGCTTGCTCAGCCCACGTAATAGAACCCAGGACTGTAGCACAAACAATAAAAACCCAGAGGCAGACATTGGGGTTCAAGCTGAAGATCAGAAAAACAAAGCAGCCAAGCCACGAGAGAGATTTTACCTCAACCAAGGATCAGACAAAGGAAAAAAAGCAATCCTGCCTCTACGGATCCTCAGATTGAGCCTGAGACCTGTCTCCTCCGATTTTATATTTCTCTCTAGTGCTGGGATTAAAGGCACGCACCATCACCACCTAGCCTCTATGGTTAACTAGTGTGGCTGCTGGGATTAAAGGTGTGTGCCACCATTGCGGGGCTTGTATGGCTGACTGGTGTGGTTGTTTTGCATTGACCTTCAGGCAAGCTTTATTTATTAAAACACAAATAATATACCACTATACAGGACCAGCAGCCCAGGGATGGTACCACCCATCATGGACTGGGCCCTCCCCCATTGATCACTATATGAGAAAATGCTTCATGGCTGGATTTCAAGAAGGTATTTTCTCAGCAGAGATTCCTTCCTCTGATGACTCTATAGCTTGTGTCATGTTGACACAGAAAACCACCCAGTACCCCCTCTCAAAACAAACAAACAACCCCCCTCCACCAACAATAACAAAAAACAGGGCTATAGAGACAGCTTAAATATGTTTGACCACTTATCCCCAAATGGTAGAAGGAAAGACCTGGCTCCCACAAGTTGTACTCTGACTCTTACATACATGTCATGACACAAGTGAGCCCATGCACACCCAAGAGGTACATATACACAAATATATAAACATAATTCTTTAAAATGTGTGAATATATATATACATATATATATGTGTGTGTATATATATATATATATATATATATAACGTCTTTGCATGTCATTACTTAACAATTGCAGTTGTAAAGGCCACTAGACAAACCCTCCAAGTAATGACAGTGAAGCACCAGGGACTCCTGTACTCCAGGGTTGCAGTGGCCGACTTTTCCCCTTATGGAACATGTGGGAATGAAGCTCATGTAAGTGGGGACAACTGAGAAGCAGAAAAACTGTTGGTAAGAACATCTGGGCACCCAGTTCAATACTGCACAATGTCAGCCTGGCTGTGTTTTGATTTTCCAGTTACAATGTAAAGTTAATTCTTTGCTTAGAATAAATACATTTAGTATGTATGCCTATCACTTGCAAATGAATGAGTCTTCATTAATAGTCAGATCAGGGAAGCCAAGGACTATAGAAACACAATGCGAGTCCAGAGGTTAGTGGCTCTGTGAGTAAGGAATGCTTCTATCAAAATCATTTTTCCCAGTGACCCTCTGAGCATATAGGACAGAAAAGAGTTCCTGGTGGGGGTAAAGGAGGGGTGAGGTCTCAACTTGCTTAAACCAAGAAGTATACCTACTTACCATTCTCTTTACAAACAAATAAATAATGCATCCCTCAGAATATATATACTCCACAGACTAAAGAGATGGCTCAGTGCATAAAAATGCTATCTACATAAGCCTGGTATCTTATCATTGGAACCTACATGTTAAAAAAAAGCTGAGCTGGTGGTGGCACACACCTTTAATCCCAGTACTCAGGAGGCAGAGGCAGGCTAACCTCTGTAAATTCAAGACCAGCCTGGTCTACAGAGTGAGTTCCAGGATAGCCAGGGTAACACAGAGAAACCCTGTCTGGTAAAAACAAAAACAAGCCAGAAACAGTGGCACACATTTCCCAGCACGTCTATGAAGAGCTGAGAGGCAGAGGCAGGAGAATTGAGTGGACACTTATTGGTCAGCTAGCCTGGAGCATGTAGCAGAGCAGCAGAAACAAGAGACCCTACCCCTACTAGGTAGGAGAGAACTGACTCCCTAATCCTGTCCTCTGATTGACCTCCCATGTGTGTTCTTGTAAACTGTGGCATGTATATGCCCTTGCACCTGCGTTTTACATGCATACAGATAGGCAGGATTTTCTTTGGGCCACCAGCTCACAAATAATGACATGGAGACTTACCAGTTTTGAAAGCTCAGCCTATAGCTTCTGCTTGTTTCTAACTAGTTCTTACAACTTAAATTAAAGCGTATCTTTTTTATCTCTATTTTTTTATGTGGCTGAGTTACCTTTACTCTGTATCCCCTACACAACTTCCTCTCCATCTGGCTGGTGACTCCACCTTCTTCTTCTTCCCAGTATTCTCTCTGCCATGAAAATTCTGTGTAGCTATTGGCCATTTAACTTTTTATTAAACCAATTCCAGTGACATATCTTCATACAATGTAAAGGAATATTCCACAACATTTCCCCCTTTTTGTCTAAATTAAAAGGAAAGGTTTTAACTCTAACATAAAATTATAAACAATAATAACAATTACCAGGTAAGAATTACATTTACAATGTTGAGTCCATTAGCATTTGGCAAATTCATAGAGAATACTTCATTATCTATCCTATCTTCATAAATCCAAAGTTTTGTGCCTAATTTATTTTCTATCCTAACTTTTACTACGAACCCAAGACTTTTTATACCTGAAAACATTTTCTTAGATAAATAATTTAAGCTTTTATGTCTCTCAACTTTATACATTTTACACTTCTTTTGTGAGTTTCTTTTCTGAATTTGGTAACAAGGAAAACTATGTAATTATCTAGTCTTCAACTCTATCAGAGTCCTGAGAAGGATATAATATTACCTGAGTAAATAGAAAGTACAGAGAAATTAACTTCCAAAACTATGGAAATGACAGAAACAGATGGCTGTCTGCATAGTCACCCAGGTTCCTCTGTAGCATTGGGGTATCTGTTTTTGGTACAAAGGGCCTTGAATATCTGACAGAAGCAGGAATTTTGAAGGACTGTCCACCTTATCTTGGCAAAGTTCAACAGACCTTTTCCTTTGTGTCATGCTTGTCCAGTTTATATATTATACTGTCAGCAGTAAAAGCATGAACAGTTTTTGCCCAAATGGCTAGTTTTGCCACATTGAATGCAAACTCCATATAGAGCTTCTTTGATGTCTATCATCTTCTCTTTAGTAAATTGGTGCTGCCAGGAACAGACATGTCTCATTGTCATTAAAAGCCCTATATTAACAAAATGCTTCAATTGACATATTCTGTAGGTCTTTGAAGTGCTTGAAGACCATCCATCTACCTAAAATATATCTTTGTTTGACCTTGAAAACATACCAACAAGCTGGGCAGTGGTGGTGCATACCTTTAATCCTAGTACTTGGGAGGCAGAGGCAGGTGGATCTTTGTGTTCCAGAACAGGCTCCAAAGCTACAGAGAAACCCTGTCTCGAAAAGCCAAAAAAAAAAAAAAAAAAAAAAAAAGAAAGAACCAACATACCTAACATGACCTCAAGTTCGATAAATTTGATTTGCAATAGGTGATTAACTACTAAACTGGATTTCTTTATTATTATAAATAGTTTGTAACAATAACTTTCAAAGACTAGGAATTTATATTACATTGTTAAATGAGTTACATAGGTACAATCAATACCTTAAACAATAGTAGAAACATATGTACAATATGTTCTAACAAAAATAACATTAAATTTATATCAATATACAAAAATCCATACCAATGTAAAAAATATGAAGCTAATGATTTTCAAAAGTAGACTTAACAATCCACCCTTTTATCCATCATTTTTATATTATAGACTACCTTTTTCTCTTTAGAAAGAGATCCCTGGGACTGGAGAGATGGCTCAGTAGTTAAGAGCACAGATTGCTCTTCCAGAGGTCCTGAGTTCACTTCCCAGCAACCATATGGTGGCTCACAACCCTCTGTAATGAGATCTGGTACCCTCTTCTGCCGTGTGGGCATACATGCAGGTAGAATGTTGTATACATAATAAATAAATAAATAGATAGATAGATAGATAGATAGATAGATAGATAGATAGATGAGATCCCTGAATCTAATCTCCTTTGTTCAATTTTTTTCCTGACCATGACCAATAACAATTTTTAACCAACACCCCTACATAATGGCAAACATCCATAACCCACTGAATGACCAAAAACCACACATTCCATCTCTTGGAAATGTGGGCATTGTGTTCTGTTGTTGTCTGAGGCCATTGGCATCTTTGGGAGACCCTGAGAAAATTAGGATAATGATCAAGTCTTGTCTTGAATAATCTGTGAGGCTGGACCATCTCAATCAGTAGCTTTAAAGTTGTTTTGAATACAGAATTCTTGAGGAAACTGCAACAGAGACAGTCCAAATGGATGGATCACCTGGGCCACCTGTTTCCCTTGGTGTCTGGTCCCCTTGCTCTGAAAATACATAGCCTTTCAAAGGTAGCATACACATCTGCACTAACACAACTATGGGATGTGTGTTGCGCCCAAATCAGTTAAAGATGATTTTTTTCTTTTTATGTATGAGCAGGTAAAAGGCATCTGTCAACTTTGTAAGTCTGTTTGGACTGTACAATCAAACTGTAATGTAAATCTTTACCCATGCCATATGAAAGGGTGACATGAGTAAGTCATGAGGACTCTGTAGCCAGCAAGACTTAAGTGTCTTCTTATCTCAAAGCTGTTCCCATCTCAAGGGATCAGCTTACACATCCCCTGTCCTATAGTTTTTTAGGTTTATTTCTTTATGTCTGTAGCAAGAATTTTCATGGGTTCTTCCCTGATCAAACCTGATCCTCTCTAACCTTGAAGGAATCCACAGCCTTCTGTTTTCTGTGGAAACAAAAGCATAGCCTCTCATCCAATGTAACATATTTTTTACTTTAGTTTTGAACTTAAGACATTTGAAAATATATAGGTTGGCTTAATTTAGCAGTTTCCATAATCCAATGTCACTCAGCAGTTACTGCTTGTTCAGCAGCAATCAAAAAGTTAAACGCCAACACAGCAACATACAGGATCCAGACTCCCTGTGTATTTTCCATCTTTACATGGCTTTTTCCCTTTATATTACTTTACTATTTCTTTAAAGACTACTATTTTTAAACTATTTTTTCTATAACTATCTATACTTTTTCTTTTCTTTCTTAAGCCTGCACACATTTTTAAATACATTGTAAGCTATTTAGAGGCTTATTTTTTTCTACCTGAACCTGTTTTACTGCATATCTGTAACCTTTTCTGTCTGTGCAGCCAAATCTTAAACTGCTGGGCAGCTTACCTCATGGTGTGCTTCAAGACCATAAGCAGCAGGTGGGGGATGTGTCTCTGTACTGTGGTCCGAATAAGAGACTGCAGAGCTAGGAAGCCACGTTTGGCTTCGTTTTTGAGTGTTTGGAACCATTTTTAAAGCTTTTTCAGGTCTATGTAAAAAAATGTGCCCCATGTGGGCACCATTTCTGTAGGCAGACTTTTCTTTGGGCTGCCAGCTCACAAATTATGAGATGGAGACTTACTATTGATTATGAAAGCTAGACTAGTATCTTAGGCTTGTTCCTAACTAGTTCATATAACTTAAATTAACCCATATCTTTTAATCTACGTTTTTTTATGTGGCTCAGTTTCCTTACTCTGTACTGTCCATGCTGTTTCCTCTCCGTCTGGTTAGCAACTTCACCTTTCTCTTTCCAGCTGTTTCTCTGGCCTGAAAATCCTGGGTAGCTATTGGCCATTTAGCTTTTCATTAAACCAATCCTAGTGCTCTCTCTTCACACTGTGTAAAGGGATATTCTACAAAACACACACCCACACCCCTTCCTTTCAACTTTTCCTTCCATCCTGTATTCAATCAGCACCCTAGAAGTCATTAAATATCAATATATGTACACAGAAGAATATAGAAGCTGTTTTGAGCTGTGGCTTTTTGAGGACCAGTGACTGAGACCGTGTAGGTTCTGCCACATCCACACTGAAAGAAAAGTCCCAGCCACCCAGCATGGCAGCACATGACTGTCAGCTCTGGCTGGGCTCAAACTTGATGCCTTAAAGGCCAGTCTGACCTGACTCTAAGATCCTTTTTGGATATTTGAAAACCCTCTTAACTCTGTGAGTTCAAGACCAGCCTGGTCTACAAGAGCTAGTTCCAGGACAGGCTCCAAAACCACAGAGAAACCCTGTCTCGAAAAACCAAAAAAAAAAAAAAAAAAAAGAAAACCCTCTTAAAATTCTTTTCTGGGGAGCAAATATATTTCCTTCACTTTCCTTGTTCATTTAAAAATTACATAAGCAATATGAACATGTGCTTGATGTAACAACAGATTTAAAAATACAGATTTGCACGGAAACAAAAGGTGAAAACCCAGCCTCATTTCCGGGTCTCACTTTACCGTTCTTGCTTCTCCTCATTAGATAGTGCATTGGTCTGGTTCTTTTTGCCGTGCCTGTTTACAGACATCACAGCAATCTATTTTAATGACTTTTCCACATTGGTATTATATGACTAAGAGGTTAAGAGTCAAGTGTGGTGGTACACACCTGTAATCACAGCTGTCTGAAGGCTGACTGAACCATGTAGTAAGACCTTGTCTCAAAACAACCGAATGAAGACGGCGTTCTACAGTGCATAAGATCTGCCTTTAGGTTACAAGATACAGGATGGGCAAGTTTTGAAGGGTGGAGAAGGGCCAGGAAAGTTTTGTCCACAAGGTCCTGGATGGAGTTAAATCTGCATGGGTGTAGCACCCTGAAGCATTGTCAAATGCAAACTTCTCTGAGCTTCCAATTTTGTTAGCTATATTTTTTGGACCCCAAGTCTACTAGGATATTTTATAAGTGGTAATAATGAGATGCTAATATTATATTCCTAATTCCTATTTAAATTTAACATTTTTATCACAGTGGACTTTCTGCTCAAATAATTTAACTATATTTATTTTCCATTTCTCATTCATAATTTGATTCTCTCTGTCCTCTGGTCTGTGGGTTCTGGGTATCAAATTCCAGTCACTAGGTTTGCACCATTGAGTAGCAAGTGTCTTTACCTGCTGATCCATCTTGTTGGACCCTCTCATTTGTAATTTGAGATGCGTAGTCATTGAAGAATTACAATGCTTGTTTTGGGGTCTTTTTACCTGCCAGAAATTTCTTCTTCCTCATTCTGCTCACTTTTCTTCCATTCATCTTTCCTCATTTCGTTCTCTCTCTCTCTCTCTCTCTCTCTCTCTCTCTCTCTCTCTCTTGGGGGAAGGGGAAAACAGGAAGTGCATTTTCACAATTTTCTTTTCGTTTTTGGATTTTGCACTTCATTCCAGCTCAATCCAATTACTTATTAGTATGATACTTGACACTGAGACTTAAGGATAGTTGGATCCACTCTGAAGATTTTGAGCACGTGGGTTTGGATGCGGCAAGTGAGGCGCTAGGATGGCAGACAATACCAACCTGTCCTCTGGACACACAGAACTCAGAAAACAGGGACCTGCTTCAGGAAATCAAAAGGCCTGGAGTCGTGTCCAGGTTCTACCACCCACTACGTGTAGGATCTCAAGATGCTGCTCAGCAGTAAGCTGGAGATATCGCTTACTTCATAGAGTGTTTGCCGACCTGCGCAGAGCCCTCAGCTGGGGATATCGCTTAGTTCATAGTGTTTGCCCGACCTGCGCCGAGCCCTCAGCTGGGTTCCCAGAATCATAGAAAACTGGGTGAAGAGGAGAATACCTGTAATTTCAACTCTTTTGGGGAGAGGCAGGAGGATCAGAAGTTTAAGGTTACCTTCCCATCTGAACCTGCAGGAGACCCTTCCCAGGCAAGAAAAATAGTAACCCAGCAAAGGTTCAATGTTTCCTCTAAACCAGGGAAATGCTTCATGAAGATGGCTAATTAAAAAAAAAAAGCCATTTATATATCTGGGCAGTGGTGGCACATGCCTTTAATCCCAGCACTTGGGAGGCAGAGATAGGCGGATCTCTGGGAATTTGAGGCCAGCCTCATCTACAAAGTGAGTTCCAGGACAGGCTCCAAAGCTACAGAGAAACCCTGTCTCAAGCAGCCACACACATTCACACACAAAAATGGCATTCATGTGACATTGATTTAATAAATGCGTTCCATTTTCTCATCTTAACCTTTTGATTTTTGAAAATAATTGATGGAAATTTTCTAACTTCCCCTGAGTCAACCAGGAGAGAAAGAGAGCTGGATTTCATGAAAAGAACCGCCTGCTTCCCACTTTCATCTTCCCTGCAGTATTAGATTAGAAACCTTATCTTGCGTGTCCTAGAGAAGGAAGAAAGAAACCCTTGAAATATGATTCCTGCGTGCAGAGATGGGATGACAGAATACAGCCCATTCAGGGACCAGCACAGGCCCTGGCTAAATGTTTGTTTAGTAAGCTGAGCTTCTATTTCACCATAGCAACAGCTACCTTCTTAAACTGCAGTGAATTTCAATTTAAAATCCTTTTTCCACCTTCCTGTTTGTGTGTGAGGAAGCTCGAGTTGTGAAGGAGCCAGAAGTAGCTTAAGCAAACATTCTTACTTTACTATATTGACTTATTTTATGGGAGAATAGGGGTAGGTTTTGACCCCAATTCTATATGTAGGGATCCCCAGTCTCATTGGTGTGTGTTGGCCTGATGGCTGACTTCTGGGAGACTTTGCTATGGACTCTCAACTTCAAGCCCATATGCTTTCAAGCTTGTGTCCTTGTCAAGATACAGAAGACCACACCAGGGATGGACTCCGGTTGGTCCTCCCTGGATGACAGAGCCACTCTTTGAAATGATACTCCTGGCAAAAGTTGGAAAGGAATGATCTCATTGTCATTGGGGGTCTGTATTTCCTTCTACAGTCACTGTGGTCAACAAGATTGGTGTCTTAAAAATTCTCCCAGAAACAGTCAGAATGAGGAAGGCTGTTTTACAAAAGGGATCACACACACACATGATGTGGGAGTGTCATATATCAATCTGTTGATTTCATTGGTTAAGTAATAAACAAACTGCTTGGGCTCATAGCTTAGAACATAGGTGGGTGGAG
>NC_022030.1:52344632-52347855 GCF_000317375.1 Microtus ochrogaster | reverse complement strand
TGTGGGCGGCCGGGTGCCGGGACGCAGCCCGCCGCTCCTATTTCTACAGACACACACACACACACACACACACACACACACACACAAATAAATACAGGGAAAAACCCAAAACAAAACAACAAACAAAATAACAGGCATATGCTTTGAATCCGAAATGTCCTCTTGTGTTTGGTGCCTTGCTCTTGGCAAGTGGCAATGCTTGGGGAGGCTATGACAACTTTAGGGGTCTGTCCGGCAGAAGTAGGTCACAAGGGGTATGCATTAACACACCCACCCAGCATTAATGATTTTTAAAATTGTTTTCAAAATGTTAGAATATTCTGGATTCATTAGGTTGTGAAAAATAAATGGTTTGAAATGAACTTGATTTACTTTTCTTTTTGTGTTTGGTGCGATCAGAAAATCTGAGACTTCATGTTCGGACTCTCTCGTATCTCTAGTGAATGGTGCTAGTCTAGAAAAATGGTTATCTATCGACTGATCGATCAATCTATCATTTGAACATTTTCATATCTCATCTGAGTAGGTCTGGATGACCCACAATTCTGCATTTTCTTACTCCCAGGCTGGGTTGATATGGCTGTGCCACAGAACACTCCTTGAGTACTAGGGGCTAGAGGCCTCATGAGGTAACCCGTTCAATATGGGCTATATCCAAAGCTCATAAAGAATGAGAATGAATTTATTATGCAAAAAAATGATAAACATCACTGAAGCTGGGTCGCACAAGGACTATCTTCCTATGAAACATTGAAGAAACACTTTAATATAAAATATATTTAGATGTGAGCCATCCATATTAACATCGGTCCTTCTAACATGTTAGTACCATACTGACATGTGGCACTTCTCCAAGGACATGCATGCATGTTCAGTATTCAGTAGGTCTGTACTGAGATGACTGAATGTTGACACTGTACCTGGAGCACCTTGGTAGACCCTGGGGATTAGAAAACGAAGGCAACATGATCCTGGCTCTCAAAGAGCTAATTGCAGAATCACGGGAACCCTAACTGAGCAACCCACAAGCTAAACTGTATGAAGCTCATGGTGGGGACATCAGATATTTTGTTCTCGCTCTCATCTTTTTACAAATAGTGCATGCTGAGTTTCTTGAAGCAAATTTTATTATTTCCCAAACATATTTCTTCGATATTTTAGGGATATAAACGGCAGAACTCCATTCGAGGAGCCCAACTGGAGTATGTGAGTCAGCCCCGGATGAACAGAAAGACTGGGTAAGGAGAGATACAAACCCTACCAAAACAAATTAGATTTCTGGGAGGAGATCTGAATTTCCAGTGGAATGAGAGGCAGGAGAGGCCTCTTGCCGTCTTACCTCCTTGGGAACCTGCTAGTGGTCAAAAACCAGCAGGAAGGAAGTCAACTTGTGTGACTTGTGCGGCGATGACATTGATCATGTGTGGATGTCTCTTTTGTTCATTTGTTTTTGATGAGCTGTATCAAGCTGTTCTGGAACTCATCATAGAGCAGAGGAACCCTTGGTCCTCCTCCCTCCACCTTCACAGTGCTGGAATCAGATGTGCCGCCACACCTGTTTTTTTTTAATATTTATTTATTTTATTATGTATACAATATTCTGTCTGTTTGTATGCCTGATGGCCAGAAGAGGGCACCAGATCCATTACAGATGGTTGTGAGCCACCATGTGGTTGCTGGGAATTGAACTCAAGACCTTTGGAAGATCAGGCAATGGTCTTAACCTCTGAGCCATCTCTCCAGCCCCACACCTGGTTTTTGATATCTTTATCAAGATGTAACTCTGAGGGTGGATATACTCCTGGGGCCTTTAATTTTATAAGCTAATACATTCCATTTGTTGTAGTGAGTGTAATTTGCGTTTCTCTTCCCTTTAGCCTAAAGAGGCCTAACCATAAATCAACAACATGAACAACAGCATTGGAGAATTTTTTTTTTTTTTGTATAAAGGTTTCTCTTGGCATGTTCAAGGTTCAAGTTCATTGCCTTAAATGCTCAAATCTCACATAACTATGTTGTTTTGTTTTGTTGAATCAGGGTCTTACTCTTGTACCTGTGGCTGGCCTTGAACTCACTATGTAGACTGGGCTCGAACTCACAGAGATTAGTAGGTCTTGCCTTCCTGAGTTGTGGGATTAAAGTGAGAAGAACTAGATCCTAGCTTTGGCCAGGTTCTCTAAAGTGCAGGGACATTTTTTTTTCCTGCCATTAATACCAGTCAGGTTCTCATTAGGCATTAACATTACCTCTGAGACTTGTCTTTCCTGACCTGTCCATCTAAATTGTTCTCAGCCCTTTCCCCAGTTATCTTATTCACATTTCAGTGACCACTGTCATTATCTTTAATGGTCTTGTTTTGTGACAGGTCTCACATGATAGCCTTAAGGTGGTCGTTTGGCCTCACAGCCTCTGGAGTGCTGGGATACAGGTGTGAGCCACCACATCCAGATTATTTATTATCTTCTTTACTGTTTTCATATATTTTGTGACAAGGCTTCCTGTATCCCAGGTTGGTCTCAAACTCACTTGAATCCTTGGTTTTGATCTTTTTTTCCCCTGCATCTCCTGAATGTTGGGATTACAAGTGTGATACTGTGCTGGGGACTGGACCCAAAATTTTGTGTAAACAAGGACGGCAAACACTCTACACTCACCGCCTCAGCCCTTATTTACTTATCCTTTTGTTTGTTTGCTTCTTTTTTTTTCCAGCTAGGGTTTCTCTGTGTATTTCTGGCTGTCCTGGTGTCCTGGAATTCACTCTGTTGACCAGGTTGGCCACGAACTCACAGAGAACTGCTTACCTCTGCCTCCCAAGCGTTAGGACTAAAGGTGCTAGTGTACACAGCATTACCTCCAACCAAGGAATCCACGGCACAGCCGAGAAGTACAGCAGGACTCATGGAGGATGCTGTTGGCCAGCTGCCTCGCGTGCTTGGCCCATGGTCACCTAGCTTTCTTATACAGGTCAGGATTGCCTGCCTAGGGGTTGGTGCTGCCCACAGTGGGTTGAGCCCTGCTACTTCAGTTAACAACCAAAACTCTGCCCACAACCAAAATAATCCCCTTCAGCCATGTCCGCAGATGGAGGCACTTTCTCAGTTGAGATTCTCCTCTCAGATGATGCTAGGTTGTGAGATTCTCCTCTAGGTTGGTCAACCTGACAGAGAAAGTCACCCAGGGTGGTCTTGTTTGTGGAACAAGCTGGCTTGAACTTGCAGCAGAT
>NC_022030.1:52317752-52344532 GCF_000317375.1 Microtus ochrogaster | reverse complement strand
CTGGAATTGCTTGCCTCTACCTGCCCTGCCTTTTGAGGTCATTTATGTGAGACAATAACTGGTTTCCTTTATTTATTTTTACTTTTTTGAGATAGGGTCTCTCTACCCATAGGCCTGGTTGTTCGCAAACTCAAAGACATCCACCTGCCTCTGCCTCCTACCTGTGGGATTAAAGGCTCATGCCATCATGCCAGGTTGTAATGGAGATTTCAAAGTTGCTTTTGTTGATTGCTTTGCTCCTTGGAATAAGCCTGCTGAATCCCAACAGTGTCATGTGCTGCATTCTCCCCCCCATCCGCTGGAAGAGAGACAACCCAAACATTCCTGCTGAAAAATCAGATATCAGCTCATCCTGCTCTTGTATCAGAGTGGAAAATGAAGTTCTTGTGATACGGTCACAGAGCATCTTTCTGTGACTTTTCTCAGGAAACAGACCAGTCCACGTTTATGCCAATTATCGACAATGCAAAAGGGACTGCCTTGCTCCTATTCATGACTTCATTTGGTGAACCATGCAGAGTGGTTTCTAACTTGAAGTTTTATAAAAAGAAGGGAAATGTAATCAACACTCGATACCCCGCCAAGCTCTGCATGAACACATACTGAAAACCTTTCTAATAGAAAAGCAAACCTGCATTTTTTTTTTTTTGTCTGTTATTCTGAGGCAAGGTTTCACTCTGGAGGTTAAGCTGGCCTGCAATTCACTTCAGCCCAGGCTGGTTTCACTGTCATGACAGCCCTCCTGCCTGCCTCAGCATCTCTAGGGCTGAGATTGCACACGTGAGTCACTACACCCAGTTGTGACTCTGTCCTCCTGTTTTCTTTGTCATGGGTTTTTATTTTGTATGTGTGCACATGCATCCCAGGATGCTTCAGGGGAGGTCAAAGGACACTTTTGACAGTCAGTTCTTGTCTTCCACAGTACGTGTCCAGGGATCAAATTCAGGCCACCAAGCCTGGCAATAAGCACCTTTACTCCAAGAGCTGCCTTCCCAGCCTTTGTTTTATTTATTTATTTATTTATTTATTTATTTATTTATTTATGTTATGTTATTTGAGACAGGGTTTCTCTGTGTAATAGCCCTAGTTGTCCTGGAACTAGTTCTTGTAGTCCAGGCTGGCCTTGACCTCAGAGAGATTCACCTGCCTCTGCCTCCCGAGTGCTGGGATTAAAGGTGTGCATCACCACTGCCTGGCTATTTTTTTTGAGATAGGATTTCAGGAAAGGTCTTTTAGCTGACCCAAAACTTGCTAAGCAGACCAAGCAGGTCTCAAATTCAGAGATCTACCTGTCTCTGCCTTCCAGTACTGAGATTAAAGATGTGTGCCATCACACCCTACAGGGTTTTATGTTTTAGTTTTCTGAGGCAAGATTTCTTTCTATATATTTATGTCTGTGTTAATATATATATATTCTTTCTTTCTACATATATATGTATATACACAATACATATTCTCTCTCTACATATACATGAATACACACACATATTTATATATACACAGTCCTGACTGTCCTGGTTTTCTGGAACATGCTCTGTAGACCAGGATGACCTTGAACTCACAAAGGTCTGCCCCCTTTCCTGGGTATTAAAGACATGCACCACCACTGCCTAGCGCTCTCTCTCTCTCTCTCTTTTTTTTTTTTTTTTTTTGGTTTTTCGAGACAGGGTTTCTCTGTGTAGCTCTGGCTCTCCTGGAACTCACTCTGTATATTACAGTTGTTATGGTTTTCTGTCTCTTTAAGAGACAAGCCATGCCCACTCCCTCCCCCATCTGCTGAGGCAGGCTGATCTCCAGCTTCGGGCCTGGGCTCACTCTCTTTTCCATCTTCCTCTCAGAGAGGCAGCTTCACTTCTGCCTCTCTCCCCACTTCTCTGTTTCCCCCCTTCTCTGTCTGTCTCTTTCTCCTCTTCTCTCTTTTTTCTCTCTCTCTCCCTCTCTCTCTGTCCCCCCTTCACCTTTCCTCCTCCATAACCCCCTGAATAAACATTCAACCTCACCCTGCATGTCGTGTCTATCCATGTTTCTGTCTTCTGCTCACCCACCATGTGTCGCCCTGCCTGGGACCAGCCATTGCTCAGGGACCAGCAGCCATCTCTGCCTGGGGCCCATGTTCTGCCGCCACGTGGCCCTCCACCACTACTCTGGGACCGGCAGCCGTCTCTGCCTGGGACTGGCTGCTCCCAGAGCCTGTTGCCTGCCACCACATGGCCCGCTACCACCATTTGAGACCTACAGCATTTCTGCTGCCTACTGCCGCGGGGATCTTGCAGCATTTTTAAAAAAAGAATATTAGCCTGTCCTGGAACTAGCATTGTTTTTAAAGCAACAACTAAATAAACCTAGGTGAGGCAGGAAGCTTGCCCAGTAGGGTTCAGGCTTTGGGCATAGTGTCAAGCTCTGATACCTGACATAAACAAAGCCTACTATGGTGGATCCACCTAAAATCCTAGAATCATCTAGATCACCATAAATTCTAGGCCACCCTGGTCTGCATAGGAAAAATCCAGGCCTGTCTGAACTACACAGTGAGGTCTTGGCTCCTGTTCTTTCGCAAGTAACAAACAACCATACAAAGAAGCCTAGTGAATAGAAAAGCGATTAATTTCTGTTTAGCCTTAGTATTCAAATTTAGCCTTTGAATTTCAAGAGTATTTTCTGTTAAATGTAAATAGACGTCCATAAAATCTTGTCTAACAGAGAGAACGAAGAAAAGATATCCTGGAATTCTTCCCATGTGTTTTATCTTACTAATGGGGAAGGAAGGTTGAGTATTCATTTTCCTGTCTCGAAGTTGCTTAGTTTTCCTAGAGTTTTCTGGTGGTTCAGGGATTCTAAGGTATACACATTCCTCTACAGAGCAGAAATTCTGCATTCCATTTGTTGGACAGATCAAGAGCGACAGATACGTGGCTTTCCTGGTAGGAACAGGTTGCTTGAGTCAAACACTACCTTCTAGGCAGTTAGACTGGCCAGGGTCCCAAGGTGAGTGAGCTCTCTTAGTAAGTGTGTGGCTCCATCTAGTTCAAGTTCTGGCGGCTTTCTGACTTCCTGACATTTTTTTTTTTTTTTTTTTTAAGCTCGTCCTGGGAAGTGAGCCTCCGCCTTTGCTTGAGGCTACCTCAGCAATTCAACCTTTCACCTACTTAAAGAAAAGTTCACAGACCAACGAAATAATGCGTTGGGTTAAGGGGAAAACAAACCAAAGGGGGGAAAAAACCCGGGCATGAACACTCTCCCTTCTAATATTACACCGGAGTGGTTGTTTTAGTCCTTTGTGTTTTGCTCTGTGTTTTGTTTGAACTGGGGGTTGGGGGAGAGAGGCAGCCTTAGAAAAAAATGCCTTTCCCTGGTGCCGTGTCCAAAGTGAAACACAACGGCAAACTAAACAAACACACATTTCCCGTTCCTAAACAATAATTTGGAGTAAACTTTCATCCTTTGAAAACAAACACGAAACCTGGGGTACGCGAAGATGGGGGGGGGGTAAACGGGTTACACGCTGCGTTAAATGAAGCTCATGCAAGAGAAGTAACACTGGGCGTGCTTCAAGCTTTCGAGCCTTTTCCCTCCACAGGCATTCCCAAACGTCATCCCCCCCCCCCCTTGCAAGATTGGCTAGAAATTCGTGCTTCAACTAGGATAACGAATCCATTCCAGAGAAGAATGAAAAAAACAATAAACATGCTATTTTTTGCCCTACGTTGAGATTTATGCATCGCGGCAATGAAAGCGGGTTTTGCGGTTCTCTAAGGGGACCACCTCGTCGTTACCTCTCGTCCACTCCCCCTCGCCCCCGCTCCCCACGGCAGCAGCCGGCCGGTCCGGCCGCTCCCCTCCCGGAGGCTCCCATCCCCGCCCCACGCGGGCCCCAGCCCGGTCCGGCCGGCGGCGGCCGCTCTGCGGAATGACCTATAGTAACCTCGTGTCCCCGCCCCGGCCGCGGGCGCCGCGCTCCCCTGGCCGGTCCTTGATTGGCCCAGCCCCGCACGCGCCACCGCCCGCGGGCCAATGGGCGGCGGCCTCCTTGCATATGCAACGAGCGCCGGCTGGGGCTGCGCGTCCTGGACTGCGGCTCAACAGACGCTGCTCAGCCGGCGCCGGGGGAGTGTCGCTGCGGTTGTGGCGGCGGCCGCGGGCTGGGACGGAGAGGCGGCGCGGCTGAGCGGGCGGCGGGCGGTCGTCTCTCTTTCTCTCTCGCAGGGCGGCCCCGGCGGCTCCGTCAGGGTCCTGAGGAGGTGGCGCTGGGCGGGAACCGCTCCTGGGAACAGCCAGGCCTGCGTGGGTCGGAGCCCACGGTGAGTGTGCGCAGCGCCCGTTGTGAGGAGACCGAGGGTCGCGGGATGGAGGCGAGGCCTCCCCTCGGTGTGCACGCAGCCCGCCGGTGCCCGAGGGGACGCCCAGCCGTCGGCGGGGTCGGGGAAAGAGGTTGGTGGAGGGTGAAGAGTGGGGCGTCCGCGCGGGGTCGTGGAAACCGCCGCTGTGGAGTCGGGAGCGCGGGAGGAAGGATGCACCGCGGCCTTCGCTGCGCGTGCGGGGGTGGGGTCGTCCCGCTCCACGCGACCGCGCGGTGTCCGTGGGAGGAATCCGCGCTCAGCGGGTCCCCCGAAAGCCAGGCCGGGTCTTGCTGCGGGCGTGGGGCAGAAACTGCGTTTGCTGGGCGGTGGGGCTGGCCTGGGGTCCTCTCTGGTTTAACCTTTTAGGTGTGTTTTAGTCTCGCACGGGTCAGTCATGCGCTGCACATAGCAGCAGCCCCGGGGGTCAAGGTGTGAATAAGATAAAACTTCAATGCCCATTCTGTCTCTAGAACAGGTACTCCCATCAAAGAGCCCCTCTGATAGAAAGGGCAGGACAATTCTTGGGAATTACATAGAAACTGGAGTGGGGGCCGGCTTTGTGAAAGTGGCGATAACCGATCAGAATGCTAGAGCTGACATCTATTGAGCCTCCTCGAGTACTTTATGCACAGCTATGTTTACATTTTTAGTTCCCCAGGACGGCTGCAAATTCCCATTTTAGAGTGGACACATTAACTTAGCCCAGATTTGACTGGTAGAAACTGGAACCCCATGAGGGCCTGTCCGACGGCTTTAGTAGCATCGCAGCTCTGTGCTGCCTGAATGAATAGTTAGCACCGTGGCTTTGGGTCTGGGGGTTCTGCAAGGCTTCGGTGTTCTTCCTATCTGTGGTAGCCAGTTTTGTATGTCCACGTTGGTTCTGAGAGGGGTTGAGGAGTGCTGCTGGGCTAAGAGAACATGTTGGGACGTCCCAGTCAGTCGCACAGACTTTTGTGTTCTGGTATCGTCCTATGCAGAGATGGAGGCCAATTGTATTTTCTTAAGTTGTTCTCTAAGTCTTTTGTCACAGAGTGCCTTGATGACCGTGTTTTTGGCCACAGGAGAGTGTCATCAGGTGTCTTTGGAGCTCAGTTACTGAATTTGTAGGACATTTGGACTGAGTGACTTACTAAAGCCACAAGTATTCTGTGACTCCAAGATGTCCTCCTTTGAAGAAGGCAAGGCAAGAAGAAGGGCAAAGTGAAGGACATTAGGGGGAAAACATCACAGGCTCAGTCCTGATTCACTTAATTGCTCACTGAGAGCCTTCTCATTTCTACCGTGTTAGACCCCTTGTCAGATGTGGGGAAATACAACAGGGACAGAATTGATGTGACCCTGTGCCCTTAGGCAGGAATTAGACTCCAAACCAATGATCTTGTAGATAAATGGGTGATTGCAAGCTATTTTATAATAAAGGTGAGGTGGAGATTATAATAAGCATTTTGATTTAGTTGGAAATCTAGAGAGCTCTCTTTCTTAAAAAACTGATAGTGGGAGATTTTCCTAGATTTCAGTCTCGTGTTCTGAGGCTGTAATTACACAAAGAACAGTAGCTTAAGAACTTTTTTTAGCAACTATTATTTTTTTATTTCAGTATCTCTTTCCCACCAGATTGTCATTCCAGCTCACATTGCAAGATCTCTAAATGAGATAGGGAATGTTTCCAAGCATTTATTCTACCTGCCTTTAGGGTGCTTAAAATTTAACAATTCTTGTAGTGCTTTAGTTTTCTCCCGATGGATGGTTCAGAAGCAAGAATCTATTATATGAGCTTTGGATTTGAAGGTATGGTTTAGACAATCCCCCTAATCCCTAAGTTGGCACAAAGTGACAGGCTTTTCTAATTCTCGTTAAGCAGAATCATTCAAAAGTTCTTTGTAGTTAATATCCTACTGAGTAACATACCTTTTATCCCAGAATTTGGGAGGCAGAGGCAGGTGGATCTCTGAGTTTGAGGCTATCCTGGTTTGCATAGTTCCAGGACAGTCAGAATCACATAGTGGGACCCTGTCTCAAAAAAACCCAAAAAACCAACCAGCCAAATGAATTCTGGTTCTTAGGATGCAAGAAGAACCAGGCATGAATTGGGAAGTATAAATATTTTAGTCAAGCTTTTAAAACTGTCATCTGTTAGATTAATTGAGCCTTTAAAGAGGTTAATATGATGAGCAGGGATTTCCAGAAAGTGGAGATTTTAGACATAAAGTTTCATGGCATGGTGATAAATCCATTAGCTGAGAGAAGGTACTGTTGAAACTTATTGGGATGAAGTAGGTTTTGGATGTGATAGAACAGTTCCTAGGTTTAGCAGTGTCTGGTTGGAGTTGCCTTCTCTCTAGTGTACTGGTTTAGTGTTCAGAAGGAGAGTGGACTTAAGCCATTTGGGGACCTTCTGTTGGAGAGGGGATAGTATCTGAAACCATGAGCATGTCAGGCTGACTATAGAGGATCACAGTAGAGCAGAAAGAAGCCTGCATTAGTACTGAGTAGAAGAGGTAGCTTGCAAGAGAGAAAAGAGTGGTGTATTAGTTATTGTGGCAAAAACAACCTGCTCAGAGAAGGCAGGAAAGATTTCTTTTGGCTCATAGTTTGTTTGTTTGTTTATTGTTTCTTCTCTCTCTCTCTCTCTCTCTCTCTCTCTCTCTCTCTCACACACACACACACACACACACACACACACACACACACACGGTTTCTCTGTGGGACAGTCTTGACTGTCCTGGAACTCACTCTGTAGACCAGACTGACCTTTAACCCACAGAGATCTGCCTGCCTCTGCCTCCTGAGTGCTGGGATTAAAGGTGTGTGCCACACCCCCCCCCCAAGCTTGGTTTATAGTTTCTAAGACGTCATTCTGTTTTAGGGGGAGGGCTTGTTGAGAGCATTTCATATCAAGGTGGCCAGGGAGTAGAGAAAGGGGAATATAGGAAGATCCTAGGGCAAGATAAGACCCCAAAGATTCCCCCTAGTGGTACACTCCTCCAAAGACCACCTCCTAGTTATGCTGTGCTATGAATCCATCAAGGGGTTAGTGTGTCAGTGGCTGAAACTCTGTGATCTAATTGTCTCTGGAAATGCCTTCACAGACCCTCTCCCCTAACCAGAGGTATGCTTTACTAATCTCCTAGGAATTTATTAATCCAGTCAAGTTGACAGTTGGAAGTAACCATTTCAGGACAGTGAGAAGAGAGCCAGAGGTAGTCACTGCAGGGGAGGCAGTCAGGACTGTAGAGTGCTCCTATGAGTTCTTGGTGACCCCCGTCAGTGTGGTCGGATGGGTCAAACCAGAGGTGAGGAAATGAGACAATCGGAAGTATTTCTCAGAGGTTTTTTGTTCGTTTGTTTTGAGAGGGGTCTCTCTATGTGGTCCTGGCTGTCTTCCAGGCTGGTCTTGCTCCAACTCACAGAGATCCTACTGCCTCTACCTCTGGAGAGCTGAGATTAAAAGCTTGTGCCATCATGTCTCATTACTAACAAGAGTTTTTGTTTTTATTTTTTTGTTTTTCCTTGAGACAGGGTTTCTCTGTATAACCCTGGCTATTCTGGAGCTCACTATGTAGATCAGGCTGGCCCTGAGACTGGAAATCTGTCTGTCTCTACCTTCCAAGTGCAGGGATTAAAGAAACGCACCACCACTGCTCAGCCTGTTAATAGAGGTTTTGATCTATTATTTTGATCTATTTGATTTGGTGGATTGTTACTCATGCTGGGGCATGAGAGGAATTGGTACTTTTGCATTCATAATCAGGAGTATAAAACTCCATAGATACTTTCCTTTAAAGCTCTTTTTTTGGTAATTTTAAAATTTTAATCAGCCTAGTTTTACTTTCTTTGTTTCTAGTTTTAAAAATATTCTTAACATTTTTCATTTGTGCATCTCTTAATCACTTTACTTTATTTCATAAAAGGCTGTAGGGAAAATTTACTAAGAAACACTGTTTCCTTGAGTGTTTTTTGTAAGTACTAGTCATTTTGCCAATTCTGTGCATTAGTACTTGCTTCCTGCAAGAATTTTCCTGTAAGTGTAGCACACCATTGTCCCCCACTGTGGTTCGGTGGACAGAAACAGGAGGCTGGGTGCTAGGGTTTGAATCCTCTCACTTACTGGAC
Source organism: Microtus ochrogaster (assembly GCF_000317375.1). NCBI lineage: Eukaryota > Metazoa > Chordata > Mammalia > Rodentia > Cricetidae > Microtus > Microtus ochrogaster. Next base: position 52,336,082 of record NC_022030.1, on the reverse strand, counting down.
AACGTCCTCTGACAGCGTAGTTAACTTTTCTGGGCCTTGGTGTATTTACTGAATTCATGGGAATTCAACCTTTAGCTGACTGTCGTGAGAGTGAGAATTTATGTGTCTGTAGTATTGTTGTCAATAAACATGAGCTAATTTTATTTGTTTTCAGATAATCCAAAGTTTATTGCCCCCCCCCCTTTTTTTTTGAGACAGAGTTTCTCTGTGTAGTCTTGGCTGTCTTGGAACTCTGTAGATCAAGCTAGCCTCGAACTCACAGGAATCTGCCTGCCTCTTCCTCCAAGTGCTGGGATCAAAGGTGTGTGTAACCACCACTTAGCTTCTCTTGAAGTAGCATTAACTTTTTTGTATACAGTCGTACCATATGTGTTAGAACCTCTTTTTAGTGGTGTTAGAGATACTGTATGTAAATCGAAACCAATAAATTGAAGAACATTGACTAGCTTTTGTTCTATTATTTTAAAAGTTAATAGCATGTATACATGATTGTGTGTGCCTGTGTGCATGTCACAGTACATATGTAAAGGTCAGAGGACAGCTTTGGAGTTGGTTTTCTCTTGCTTTTATGTGGACTCTAGGGGTTGAGCTCAGTTCGCCAGGCTTAGGTAGCAAGCCATCATTGATTGAGCCATCTCACTGACCCCTGGTTTTGTTCTGTTTTATTTAGCATTAGTTATTTTGAATTTGTGATTTAATTTTCTTGGGAAAACTAAATTTCTATGTGTAACACATTGTAAGCAGGCTGACATTGTGGCATTTTCATCCAGATAACAGGCAGATGCCTTTTATTCTTTAAAAGGTTTATGCCATAAGACATAATAATTCAGGTGGCATTTCTTTCTTTTTATTTTGAAACAGGGTCTCACTATTTACTTCAAAGTGGCCTTGAATTTGCAGTGAGGCTCAGGTTGGCCTTGAAGGTGAGATCCTTCTGCCTCAGCCTCCTGAATCAACTTTGAGTTGCTGAGTGGAGGAGGCACCATTGCCATCCGTGTATATAAAACTTGGTATGTAAATTGGAGCTAGTCACTTATTTCTCAGACTTTATTCTTTCTAAAAAAGGTTTTTCTTTTGGTGGGGTGGAGGCAGGTCTTTCTTTTTTATTTTTTTATGTAACTCTATACTACTAGCCTTGACCTTAAAAATCTCTTGTCTCAGTCTCCCAGGTGCTGGGGTTACAAACCCGCAACACTGTGCCTGTTTGTTAGCTTTCCATTTCAGTCTTTGTAATATGACTGTAAATTCTTACCTCACAGAATTTTTCTGGCCGAGGAAGAAAACAGTAGTTTAGGGGAAACAGCTAAGTGCTTGCTGCTTTCCTTACCCCTCTGCCTTTCTCTTCTGTTGTAATTTGCTTTTTCCATTTTTTCTTTCTTTTCTTCTTCTCCTATCTCCTTATTTTTGTGTTACATAGTAGCAAACATTCTGAATCTGGTAGGTTAACAAACTTTATAGTTTACATTTTAAAGGGATTGATTAAAAGCATTCCTTACTTTCTATCAAGCTCTGTGAAGGTACTAAAAGTGTAGTAAAGGCCAAGGGGTGGGGAGCTCCTGTTTGGTCAGAGTAGTCAGGGAAGGGTCAGCTAAATAAATGAAGTGAGCCTTGAGGTGGATTTGAGGAAAACAGGAGTTTAAGGAAGGTGTTCACAGTGGATGTTGAGGGGCAGTGTTGGAAGTACGTCTTCAGCCAACATTGAGGGTCAGCTGTTGAGGAATAAGGAGGGTAGGGGAGGCATGGAACAGGGGCTTGAGAGATAGATCCAGTTAAGACCCTGCATGAATTTCATTCAGTGAATCAACTGGAATATAGCAAGTGAAGAAGGCAGCAGGAACTTTTCACTTGTTACATACAGGAACTATGTTGAGACACTCTTGAGTTGGTTGCCATGATGCTGCTGGGACTGGTGATGGGCATTGTCCACAACCATTTGGCCTTCCCATTGGACTTAGTTTCCTGTCTGATTTTTCTCTTGCCATAAAATCTTCTTTCCCATCATAGTTCTTCATTTTCACTTCCCCTTTCCTTTTCCTTGGGTTGAGATTTTTGTTACTTGTGCCATAATTTATATGCCATACACACATGCACATACGTATATACACACACTTATGAGAGAGAGACAGACAGACACAGACTAAGACTTTATGTAGTCTAAGCTGTCCTTGTGTGTTACCATCCTGACTGGCTTGTAAATTTTATGTGTTGACTACTTAGAAATTACTGGGGTATTTATATGGGTCTTTTCTTCTTTAGACGTCTCAATAACTAAGATTCTCAGAAAACATCTATGTCAGAGACATTGGGCAGTACGTAGATGGAGCCAAAGAGTGACACCAGGCGCTTCTTCAAGAGCTTACATGCTTTCGGTGAGAGAAAGCAGGCTGCTGCCGTGAACATGACCAGGAATGTGGCAGATCTTCTGGCTTTGAGCCAACAGGAAGAACTAATGGATTTGCCAAACCACTCCCCATTGAGTACAAGTGAAGATGAGGGGGACAGTGATGGAGAAAGAAAATGTCAAAAGCTTCTGGAAGCAGTCAGTTCCCTTGGTGGAAAGAGTAGGTGGAAATTGTCAGAGAGATCTGAGGCTACTCTGAGGGTGTCAGAGTTCAATGTTACTTGTGACGGGTCAGGTGAAAAGCTGGTTCTTTCAGATTTGCTTGAGCCTGCTACAGCATTATCTTCATTGGCTGCTGTGAAGAAACAGCTGCTTAGAGTCAAGCCAAAGACTCTGGCAGTACCCCTTGACAAAAGAGAGGCCGACCAGATCCTCAGGAAAGCAGCATTCAGCAAAACCTCACAAGTGCTCTCCAAATGGGATCCCGTTGTTCTGAAGAACCGGCAAGCAGAACAGCTGGTTTTTCCCATGGAGAAGGAGCTGCCAGCTGTTGCTCCCATTGAGCATGCATTCACTGGCTGGAAAACAAGAACCCCCCTGGAGCAAGAAGTTTTTAACCTTCTCCATAAGAACAAGCAGCCAGTAACAGACCCTTTATTGACTCCTGTGGAAAAAGCCTCCCTCAAAGCCATGAGCCTGGAAGAAGCCAAGATACACCGAGCAGAGCTTCAGAAGACGCGAGCTCTGCAGTCCTACTATGAGGCCAGAGCTCGGAGAGAAAAGAAAATCAAAAGTAAAAAGTATCACAAGTTTATGAAGAAAGGAAAGGCCAAGAAAGCCTTCAAAGAGTTTGAGCAACTGTGGAAGGATGACCCAAGTACTGCATTGCAAGAACTGGGAAAAATGGAAAAGGCCAGAGTGCTGGAGCGGATGAGCCTTAAGCACCAGGGCAGTGGGAAATGGGCAAAGTCAAAGGCAATTATGGCCAGATACGACCTGGAGACTCGCAACGCTATGCAGGAACAATTGGCTAAGAAGAGAGAACTGACCCAGAAACTCCAAGTAGTTTCAGAGAGTGAGGAGGAGGAGGAATGCACAGACGAGGGAGTAATCTCTGCCTCTGGTGGGATGAACGACCTACAGATGAATGCAGCAGGTCTAAATCCTTGGATGCTCAGGAGTTGCAACAGCAGTGCAGAAAGGGGTGAGCTCAAGACCGACCCTGAACAGCTGCCCGAACAGGTGGCCAGTGGGTCTTCTGTAGGTGAGGAAGATGAAAGACCAGTGGCAGAAGAACTTCTGTTGAAAGAAAGATCCTTCCAAGAAAGAGTTGAACCCAACAGTGCTAAGCCAATGGGTGGCCAAGAAGCAGAAGTCTCTTCAGATTGCCAGGAGGAAGTATCTGAATCGAGGGAATTGCTTCAGAAACTCCACAAGGAAAATGATCAGTCTGAGCAGCAAAAAGTGAGTTCAGTGGGAACTGTTCTCCAGATCCAGAGAGAGGAGCTTGCTCAGGAGGAGAGCCTGGTGCCTCAGAGGCTAGAGAGAACACATGTTCTGGAAGAACAAGGAGAGTTGGGCAAAGAGGGACATTGTCAGAAAAGGGGGCGCCCCAGACCTATCTTAAAAGGAGAATGGAAGGAGAGGAACCCCCACAGTGTACTTGATGTCTCTAGAAAGGAGAAGAAGAAGAAGGATCAGATGATTGATCTACAGAAACTCCTAACTACTAGATCTCCTGTGAAATCCTTGGCAGTACCCACAGTAGTGGAGTTGGAAGATGAAGTGGAGACAGACCACAAGCAGATAATAAAGGAAGCTTTTGCTGGGGATGATGTCATCAGAGAGTTCTTAAAAGAGAAAAGGGAAGCTGTAGAGGCAAATAAGCCAAAGGACTTGGATCTGACATTGCCTGGATGGGGTGAGTGGGTTGGTATGGGCCTGAAGCCTAGTGCCAAGAAGAGACGCCGTTTTCTTATTAAAGCTCCTGAAAGTTCTCCAAGAAAAGACAAGAACTTGCCAAATGTGATTCTCAATGAGAAGCGCAACATCCTTGCAGCAGCTCATCAGGTGCACACTCTTCCACACCCATTCACCCACCACCAGCAGTTTGAAAGGACTATCCAGAACCCTATTGGGTACACATGGAACACCCAGAGGGCCTTCCAGAAGCTGACAGTTCCCAAGGTTGGCACCAAACTAGGCCATATCATTAAGCCCCTAAAAGCAGAAAATGTGGGCTACCATTCTTCTTCAAGGTCCGACCTCTCTGTCCTACAGAGCAATCGGAAGTGTCTCTCCAAAAAGCAGCAAAAACAACTGAAGGCAAGCTCTGCCGATTGAACTGCTAGGGGACTAGCATTTTGGTTCCTGGCACAAGGATCCTTGAGTGTTTCTTTTGGTTGCTTCATAGTGCTTCGGGGACATTTACTTAATTGGCAGAACACTGAGTAGTTCAGCCACATTGTAGAAATGAGACATTTATATCTAGTAAAGAGTTTCCATTTCATTTTGAGATATGTGATAAAGTCAGCAATGGGAAAAATGACTACCATAAGCTAGAGTACCTATGTAGGTCCTGTCCTAGTATTAAAGAGGGATCAGTGAGTGGACAGAAGTTCAGGCTGCGATAGGGCAGAAGAATCATGGGCACCAAAGACTGCTCAATTAGTTTAGATATTAAATTAATAGCTCCTGATGTAGTGGCACCTATATATAATCCAGCATTCTGAGAGGCCTGGGCAAAAGGATCATTTACTTGAGGCTAGAGAGTGAGAACTTGGCTTAAAAAACCAAACAATCCTGAAAGTATTCTAGGAAGAGTTAACAGGCAAAGTGAACAAGTTTAGAGATTGGCGAACACAGTGAGAATAGATGGAAGTGACTAGAATTTATTTAAAATAAAGTGTGACAGGGAATTGGGAGTATTGAGAAGTCAGTTGTGGAGGGCCTTAAATGCTTTGCATAGACATTTGAAATTATGTTTTATTCTTCTTTTAGGCAATGTAGAGGAAATAAGACTTGTATAGGGGTTAGGTGTGCTGATGTCTATGTTAAAGGAGTGTGGGTGCCAAGCTGGCAGTGTGCTTGCTGGATGTATTGATATGTATTGATGGGGTGAGAGTTAAAGACCCCAGCTTGTAGAAGTCAGAGTGAACATGGGCAGGAGGGATGGATGATAGGAAGTAAAACAGTCACTTGGCAAGAGATGTGAAGAATAAAGGAGAATGAGGATTTTACTGCGTGCTTTTAAGTTTTGAGCAGCGTTTTGGACTCTGGTTGTACTAAAACTCTGGATTTAAATTTGTAGCTATTCTTCTGTTTTAGCCCCCACCCCCCCAACCTATCTACTTATAATAAGGTCTCTCTGTGTACCCAGGCTGGCCTGGAGCTCGCATAGATCCACCTGCCTCTGCTTCTTAAATGCTGAGATCATCAGGAACCACATTTCAAGTTAGTGTTTCAAGTTAGTGTTAGTGATTTGTGATTTTTAGTATATAAAATTTGTGCCTGTCTGTAGAAATCATTATATACATATTTCTTTATTATAACAATATATGTTCTATATGAAAAATAAAAAAAATGTGTAAAAACATAAAGATGAAAAATTAAAAATCAGTACTAATTCTTCATCCCCAATGTGGCCACTGCTGATACTTTGGTGTTATTGTTTGTTAACAAGTGAAACTATATTGTGTATCTTTAATATTCAGCCTACTTTTCCTTGTCATTATGTCACAAGCAATTACCATGTTAATAGATGTTTGAAATATTTTTAGTGGCTATATAATAATCTAGTGAATGTATGTGTCACAGTGTGTTTGACATTCACAGTTACTGTGTATTTGCTTATTTCTTTTTGAATGCCTGTTACAAATGACTATGGAAAACTTGAAATTTTTTTTTTATTAAAGATTCCGAGAAGTGAAAATACTGGGTAAAGGATATGAAAAAGTTCAGTGCTCTTAATAAAAATCACAACTTGCTTTCTAAGTGGTGGTCCTTCATTTTTGTGTCCTTACCATGAGGGTGACTTACATTTTATTGGTGATTGCATTTATGTAGCCAAGAAGAAAGCCCCTCCCCCCCTTTTTGAGACAACGTTATGTAACACTGGTTGTCCTGGAACTTATGTTCACCAACCAGCCGGATCTTGAACTCATAGAGATCCATCTGTTATCCTTAGTGTGACATATAATTTCACAAAATGACTCTCCCCAAACTACTTAGCCTCTTGAGTGTTTTGGTTAAACCAGACTCAGTGATGTTCTGATTTCAATAGCCACCATACTTAGCAATATCCTATATTCTACTGAAAGATCTGAAGACAGGACAATGTAGGTGATAACCTTTCAGTGATTGCCTGACTGTTGAGTGAGTTTATAGAAAAAACCCTTACTTTCTTTGAGATTTCCAGCCTATTTTTCAGAAGCGAAGACACAAAATTCCTCATTATTTTCTGTGATGTTTCTTGTTTCACTGTTTGAAATAAGTTCATAAAACAACAAAACAAAGTAAACTATAAACATTTATTGAATACATGGTATATATGGTATATAATGTTTTCTGGCTTTCTTGGTCTAAGTATTTCAGAGCTGACTCATTAATATCCCCACTTCCTTGAAGTGTAGTTGGAAACAAGCAAAATCTGTAGAGGTCTATTCAAAGTATTGGGTTCTTAGAGGGATAAAGACTACAAGCAGTTGCTAGGTTTCGTAGAGGTTACATCAGAGTTGGGACAATTGGAGCTGTCTAAAAAGCACTGGGATTCAAGTCGGAGAGGTGAAAAATAGATTTGTAAATCCTCAGTAGCTATGATGGCCCTGTCCAGTGGTGTGTGAAATCCTTCAGCAGTCCTCCCCATTGCTGGACCTCACAAGGGCTAGGGTGTGCACTCTATCACTGGGCACATGTCCATCAGCAACAGGTGCTTGAGCATTAGCTGATGATGACTTTATGGCTTTAAGATACTCTCTTTACTTTCAAATCAACACCAAATGAGTAGAGAAGATAGCTGTTTGGAGGGATGGAGTGAATAAAGGATGGCCTAGTCTGAAGTAGTGATGTTAAGTCATGGGGTTTTCCTTCCAGAATGTGGGTGATAGAGACTGGGGAAGGCCTTTGGGTAGAAGAAGGGCTAGTACAGACTAGAGAGGCACGGGTGTACCATGGCGGTGGAAGGATCATATGTAGGGAGAAGGGAGCACGTGGGCTACAGAGATGAACTAGAGTCAAGCCAGAAAGTCCATGAGATGTCAAAGAAAATGGAGGCGTTGATGGTCAGAGAAGGGTGTGATAGGATTGCTAGAACTGGACTGCGTATGAAGAAAGTATGGTTTTGAAAATCTGTGTTTAAGCAATTCCGTATTAAATAAAAATCATTTCTTCTGTACCTAGGAAGTAGTAACAGAAACATAAAGACTTGTTATTTGTGTGTGTGTGTGTGTGTGTGTGTGTGTGTGTGTGTGTGTGTATGTGTATACTGGTGCATGCTGTTGCCCTCTTGTGGAATTCACAGGACAGCTCCCTCCGTCCTGAAAGTTCCCAAGAGAGAGCTTGACAAGTGTTGGTGACAAGTATTTTTACCCACTAATCTGTCTCTGGCCTGAACAAATTTTTTTTTTTCTAAAAAGGCTTTGTCTGTGTAGCCCTGGCTGTTCTGGAATTCACTTTGTTAGAGCAGGCTGGATTAGAACTCACAGAGATCCATCTGCCTCTGCCTCTGTCTCCCAAGTGCCGGGATTAATGGCGTGTGCCACCACCGCCTGGTTATTAGACTTGTAGAATTCGAACTAGACCCGACATGAGCATTGATGTTTGAAGTTGTTAGAGACTTCTCTTACATAATAAAGATGTTTAGTTTGTATATTTTCTGGGCATGAGAAAAAAAAAAACCCAGTATGGGGGAGGGAATGACTGCCGGGGCTGAGATGAGGTCTGGGAGGTGGAGCAGAGTAGTCTAAGTAGGACGAAATTGGAGTGGTGGATACGGAGGAGCTTGAAATCCTCAGTTGTGTGGAAAGTGTTGCTGCTGCTGAGGATGCTGTCACTGGCTCTCCCTTGAGTGAGTGACTTCTTCTGATGACTGTTTCATTTCATAAGGTAACTTCATGGGTAGATAGGACTTCAGTCTCTTGTATGAACCTAGAAGCTTAAGGGTGGCAAGCAAATTGATGAAAGCCTGGCTGAGATCACCTTGATGTGCCCAGCAGACTTGAAATATGCTGATGCCTTAATCCTCATAGTGACGTCATGATACAAGGATTCTTCACTCCTGTAAACGAGAAGTAGAAACAATTTAGGTGGCATTTAGTAAGTTGTTGAGAGTCAAGCCTGGAATTTGGCTTCATAGCCTAAGTGCTTAACCATGAAGTTAAACAGACTTCAGTGTTTCAGGATGAGCGACTTGTGACAAGTACTTAAGGTAAAGTTAGACTATAGGAATGGTAGTTTTATAGGTGAAAATCAAGTCTTGCTAGCAGATGTATTGCATTTTGCAGAATGTGTAGGGATTGTCCCATATGTTTTCTTGTTTCTTTATTGGTATTGTCTGTTTAGCTTTAGACTTGAACCTGAAGCTTTAGGATGTTAGTGACATATGAGTAAATGGGAGCCAGCGTTAAACCAAGTCCTTGTTACCATTGCTCTAAAAGGAACAAGTCTTTTGGAGGTTTTGTAAACTTGTTATCAAAATAGTTCTGTCAGCAATAGTACTAAGTCAGTCAGTCATGTGATGTTGCTGAGGTTTCTGTCCACCAGGTCCCACAGCCGTTTAGTCCCAAATAAACATACAGAGGCCTACATTAATTATAAACGGATTGACCTATTAGCTCAGGCTACTTATTAACTCTGATAACTTAAATTAGCTCATAGTTCTTGTCTGTGTTATCCACATGGCTTGGTACCTTTGTCAGCGAGGGATTCTCGTCTTGCTTCTTCTGCGGCTGGGTGACAACTGCAGACTGACATTTCCTCTTCCCAGAATTATCCCCTGCCTCTACTTCCTGCCTGGCTACTGGCCAGTCAGCATTTTATTAAAATAATACAAGTGACAGGATAAAAGACCATTGTCTCACAGCAATGTGACATCTAAATAAAAACAAGTTTCTGTATTTTTTTTCCCCTATATGTTGTGTTAACTATGCATGAAACTGAACTCTACTTAATTTAGCTCTGTGTTGGCCACTTTTCATGATGCCTTTGTGTTTTCCCAGAGCCCTGCTTGTGTCTACTGCTTTTCACATTTATCCTTATTTTAATTTTGTGCATTAGATAAATGGTGACAGATGGGTGAAATCAGGTACAAAAAGTTATTTCTTGATGAAAGACCAAACCTAATTAGTGGTAGAGCTCAGATCACCATTAATTTGCTGACCCCAGGAAATAATTAACTGTAGATAAACCAACCTGCTCATCACTGCTTGCGTGGGACTTTTCCTTCCTTTCAGTAGTGAGGGTTCTACATCCTGAGAAATTCTACGTGGGCTAGCAAATCAGGGTAGTTGTCATCCTTATTAGTTTTAACACTTTATGCTGGATTGGGGATGGGAGTAAGTTTGCGATGTGGTATACAGGCATCCACCTTCTTGTTTTGGATCATTCTTCAGTGTCTATAGAATGCAGATGACTGAAGAAAACCTCAGAGGTAGTGAAGGACCCAGCTTTTTCATTAAATAAAAACATGTGAAATTAAGTTTAAAGGGGAGTAGCTAGCTGTCTCAGTCAGTGTTCTATTGCTATGAAAGAAGAGACACATGACCAAGGCAGCTGAACTGGGGCTAGCTTAGTTTCAGAGGTTTAGTCCATTTTCATCATAGTGGGGGCTGGCAGGAACACGGTGACACTCATGGCACTAGGGCAGCAGCTGAGAGCTACCTCCTGACCCACAGGCCAGGAGGGAGGAAGAGAGAGAGAGATACTGGGCTTGCTATGGGCTTTTGAAACCTAAATAGAGGTTGACCCCTAGTGACACACTTCCTCCAACAAGGCCACACCTCCTTATCTTTCTAATCTTTTCTAACCCTTCTCATCCCTGGTGACTAAGCTTTCAAATAACGAGCCTATAGGGCATTCTTATTCAAGCCACCACATTAGATAATTCTGTTTTTTGGAGTTATTAGGATATATTTGTTCTTTGCTATTGTGATGTTCTAGGACTACCAAGACAATTTTATTTTCTTGCTACTCCATTTACCTGTATAGAAGCTTTGATAGCCAGACGATACCCACCCACTGTAGGACAAAAATCCATATTCTCTGGACTGGTCTTCATAATTCTATGCAAGTATCAGCCTGGAACTAATGCTACGTACTACTAGTGGGAAGCCTGGTGAGGAGTCCCGGTGAAGAATCCAGTGCAGTAGAGAGTTCTGACTTCCCACTAGTGGAATGTAGCAGGTTTGGGTATCTTTGTTGTTGTTTGAGACAGGGTTTCTCCGTAGATTTGGAGCCTTCTTGGAACTCACTCTGTAGATCAGGCTGGCCTCAAACTCCCAGAGATTTGCCTGTCTCTGCCTCCCAAGTGCTGGGATTAAAGGTTTATACCACCACCCGGTTTAGCTAAACTGTCTTTTTTATTCTGTAGGTTAGGTTGAATGCTACCTCTCTCCCTTATTATAAATGCTTTGAAAATTTATATGTAAGTATTGTGTTTACATTATTTCCACCCTTCCTTCTCTAAAATACCTACCGTGTTCCCCTACTCAAATCCATGATCTACAAGAGAGGGGGGGAGAGCTCCTGCTGAGTCCATTTATAGTAATGTGTGTGCGAGAGCGTGCACACACATACACATACACATACAGTTGTTTAGGACTGGGCACTTGGGATTGGATAATCTATCAAGGACCTCCTCCCTGGAGAAGACTGATTTGGTCTTCTCAGCAGCTGTTAATTGTCTGCAGTTCTTCATCTAGGGGTAGGGCCTTGTGAGATTTTCACAGTTCACACTGGCATGTCAGTTGCTGTTCAGATTGTACAGGTTCCGTTTAAGCTGCAATATTTTTAAGACAGCTTTCCTGTCATATCTAGAAGGCATCTCACAGATGATGTCCAGAGGCTCCTAGTCTTCCTGTGTGTCCCCTGAGCCTTAGGTGTATGGCTTGTGGTTATAGATATATCAGTTGGGATTGTGTCCTGCAGAGTCAGTTGTCTGCATTTTAGCCAGTTGTGGTTTCTGTAGCCATGTCCATCTGCAGCAAAAGAAGCTTCTTTGATGAAGGGCAAAAGCTACATTTATCCGTGGGTACAAGGATAGGTGTTTAGAATGCAGTTAGAAAATATGCTGGGTTAGGAAAGCAACAGTAGTATGTTTATGTTCTCCTTCAGGCTTTATAACTTGAAGCCACAGGTAGTTGGCTAGGGTTACAGCCAGGCATGAGTTCCTTCCTACTGAGCTGCCTTAAAGTTCAGTTAGACAGCTGTGTTTGCTTTAAGTTTGTATCACGGTTTTACCCTTGAGGGTATTGCCATGCTGGTCTTTGTGGTTCATAGGCATCACAGCTGAGCTGGACCGCTGATGACTCTTCTCTCTTGGCTGCTTGTGTAGCACCCTCAGATGCTGTGAGAGCTAGTCCTCAGCCAGGTGGCTTCCAGGTCAGTTCCAGCTTGATTCTTCTGAGTCCTGTGTCTCAAGTATTTGGTGTCTTTAGCAATAGCATCTTGTCTCACTGTTCTGGAAGACTACCAAACCAGCGACAATAGCTTTTATTACTGGGAGTCTTTTCAACTCTCCTGACCAACTTGAAGGTTTCCCCTGCCTGACACTGGGGTTTTTGTTAGGTAGTATAGGGTTTTGGTTAGGTAGTATATGGCTCTTAGGGAGAGCATTATCATCTCAAGTGGCATAGCTTCAAAGTATGTGTGTATGTTTGTATGTATGTATGTATATATGTATGTATGTGTACACATACACATATTGTAAATGTATTTGTTAGCAGAACGTTTCCCTATGGCTTTCAAGCATTATGCTATTTTTTAACCTATCCTTTCCCCCTCCCTTCACATTTTCAGGTAAGCCATCCCCCCTCCCAGTTTTCCTCATCTTTCCCTTTATAGCCCCTGTGCCCTTCTACGTCCCCCACCATAGAAATGCCCTTCCTCATGGTCTCTTCTAGTTTCTGATTTCTGTGGTTACTCCAGGTTATATACTCATATCTAAAGATTCAGAGGTAGAATCCATAAATAGAACATGTGATACTTGTCTCTCTGGATCTGGCTTACCTCTTCAGTGTATTTTCTGGTCCCACCCAATTACCTGAAAATTTTATGATTTTATTGTCCTTTACATATTAGTAGGATTGCGTTGTGAATATGTATCACATATTATTCATTCTGGGTGAAGTTAGATTGTTCTCATTTCCTGATTATGGTGAATAGACTGGCAGTGGAAATGCTGAGCAAGTATCTGTGGGTGGGATGCTGAGTCCTTAGGGGTCATATGGTGGATTTTTAGTTTTGTGAGAATTCTCCACACTGATTTCCATAATGACTTTACTAGTGACAACCAGGGAATTGGTAATGCTAAAGACACACAATTTATATGTTAGGAAAAAATAAATATAAATAAATAAATGGGGACTGCAGAGATGGCTCAGAGGTTAAGAGCTTTTCCAGAGGTCCTGAGTTCTATTCCCAGTGGCTATATGTTGGCTCACAACCATCTGTAATGAGGTCTGGTGCCTTCTTCTCGCATGCAGGCATACATGCAGGCGGAACACTGTATATAATGAATAAATCTTAAAAGAAAGACACAGTGGTTATGCTTTGTTGTCTTGCTTCATAATTTGGTCTGCAAAAACTGACCAATATTCAGAACTACTATGGAAAATAAAATCTAGTGTGCATGTTTGCCAGTTAAGTTTCTTGTCTATTAAAGTGATTTTGAGCTAATCTATTTCTTTTTTCTTCTTCTAGGTTCTTGTTGAAATCTGTTAATTCTAATTTTTGAACACTTATGAATAACCACGCATCTTCAAAACCATCTACCATGAAGCTAAAACAGACCATCAACCCTATACTTTTATATTTCATACGTTTTGTAATATACGTCTATACTATTTTAACATACATTCCATTTTACTTTTTATGTGAGTCAAGACAAGAAAAATCAAACCAAATTAAAGCAAAGTCTGTCAATTCAGAACCGGATTCTGCATACAGATCTATTGACAGCTTGGACAGTTTGGCTTCAGTTTTGTACCCTGGCTGCAATACACTTGATAAAGTCTTTCTGTATGCAAAAAATAAATTTAAGGACAAGAGACTATTGGGAACGCGTGAAATTTTGAATGAGGAAGATGAAATTCAACCAAATGGAAAAGTTTTTAAAAAGGTGAGATGATGTCTGCTGCCTTGAGTCCCTTCATACTTGTACCCACAAGTCTTTTCTCCATGTACACACTTAGAATCATGGGAAGTGTAGTCTCCTGCAGCTGGGTTCTGCTGGTGTTGTAGGAGAAAGTCTCCCTCTAGGGCCCTAGACTTTTTTGTCCCTCTGTCCTCACTGCCACCAATTTGACTTATTTTTCAGGAAGACATGGAGAATGTGCCTTGGTGTGGGGCTCTTGAACCCCACATCTCCATGGTGTGCGATAAAACATTTAGGTAGTTTAGAGTGGGGGAGCCCTATTCTAGAGTGCTTGGCACCATGTGACTTGTTTTGGTTTTCCTGGGATTCACAGTGGGTGTTAATATCTTGGTACTTTGGTTATGGCAGATGCATGGTTTAAATTTTTGTTTTTACTACTGTAGAGAATCTTGGCTTGAAACAGAGATGAGCTGTCTTTACAGACAGAAATATTGTGGTTAAGAGCATGGACTTTAGACCCAGACCGCAAGTTTGAATTTTGGTTTCGCCACTTACTAGTCTTGTGGCTTTAGAAAAGTTATTTAATGACTGTGGCATTAGTATTTATGAGCCAAGCTGTTTTAATTAGTACCAAGTTCTTTTCAACCTGGAAGTAACCTTATGGATTAGATGATGCCATCTCTATTGAAGACCAGAGCATTGGCACACAGATGAGTTAGGTAACTAACTTACCCCAGGACCCTAAGGCTGCTGAGTGGCAAAGCTGAGGCTTGAACTCAAGCCTTTGATCTCCAAAACTCATACTCTGTAGCTAACTACGAATTATAGGAGAGGAGGAAAAAAAAACCAATTATTTGTATCATTTTCCTATTTATTTACCCATCTGTCTATCTATTAATTGTTTATAAATTGTGGTCTCTCTCTGTGTAGTCCTAGCTGTCTTGGAACTCTGTGTAGACCAGGCTGCTCTCAAACTCAGAGATCCACCCACCTTCTGCCTCCACAGAATGCTGGGATTAAAGGCATGTACCTTTAATTCTTTATGTCAGAAGATATGCCTATTATTAGTACTTGTGAATTTTGCATTTGTGGTTTATCAGTTTGTTCAATATATATATATATGTACATACATACATACATACATACATACATATATATATATTGACAAAACATTCTGTTTTTCTTGTCTAGAATTAGCTCTTTTGGGGACCTAGAGTTAATTTTTAGGTTTTGTATGTATAACAAATGAAATCTACTGTCTGTTGTCTGTATCAGAGTATAGCTGAGACCCGTGTTTCTGTTGGGCTGTGGCAGCTGTGGGAATGGACTGCAAGCTAGAGAGTGAGTTAAAGAGCCAGCCCTACGCCCACTCACACCCACTGTCCTGTGTCATGGCGGGGAACGGGTGACACAGCTTAGGTTTTCCTACTGGCCAAACAGCAGAGGACGGTCAGAAGGCTTTTATTTGTTCATTTATTTTTAAGGTCTCATGCAGCCAGGCTGGTATTAAACTCTTGATCCTCCTACTTCCCTGATTGCATTGGTTTGTGCTACTACAGTAGACAGAAGACCTGTTTTTGGTGACTTGTTTTCATTAGAAATAGTTACCACATTTGAAGATAACCTTCAGTTTGAGAAGCTTGTATGCATTAATATTTCAAAGTGTCCTTACTTTGGGGAGCAGCAGCATAGAATATAATATGGGTAAAGAAGGAGGGATTATGTAGCTGCCAGTGGTTATGGAAGACTTCACTGACATCTGAGTTACTGTGAAAGTCAGCGAGCGGGCTTTGTCAGCTAATATAGTTTCCTTCTTTGTTATTTCTCAGTGCTGGCTTTTGTATTGTCTCTTTCTTCAGAGTCACATTTTTATCACTTCGGCTTATTATGATGCTCACTTTTGGAAAGTGGTGTGGTGACATGTGGTTGCAGTCCTAGCAGTGAAGGCTAAGGCAGTGTGATATGAGTTCAAGACTATACTGGGCTATCAAGATCCTGTCTCAAAGCACCAAAAAAGGAAAAAAAAAATTGCTGAAGTTACAGTTTCGTGGTAGATCAGTTGCCTGTTACACTCAAGACTCTAGGTTCAATCCTCAGGTGGTTCCCCATCCCCAAATAAATCCAAACAAAAATATTAGAGAACATCCTTCACTTTTGACTGGGTTCACCCTCCCTGTAAGCCTGTGGTTGAACATTCAGGAAGGGGACAGAGGCAAGAGGATAGAAACAAGTTCCAGGCCAGCCAGCACTACATAGTATAACCCTGTTTAAACATGCCCTCCTGCATTTTCTGACTTGTGGGGACATTTACATCCTAATTCATATGAAAAGTAATAGTTCTGTGGCCTGGGATCTGTGCTTTGTTCTTTCTTCACTCTCCTGTGGCTTTCACTTCCATGCTTGCTGTCCCCACTTCCTGTTTCTTAACTGCCTGTCCCAAACCACACAAGTGTAGGCTAAAGAAAGCCAGGCATACTTTGTTGAAGAAGACAGGAAATGTGTAATTCTGAAATAGTTCTAGATAGTAAATGAGGATAGAAACCAAAAACCTCATACTTAAAACTACATGAAATCTTGATTTCTACTAGACCAGAGGTCTAAGTGGTTAAATATTGGTGTGCTTTTATTTTAATAACTTCTGTATGCTATCACTATTTTATTATTTGTCTTTTGAGGTGCAAGATACTGTCATCAAAGCATTGCATTTTTTATGTTCCTAAAAAATCTTTAAAATACTAATGTTCTTTTTCCAGGTAGTTGTACTCTTTTAAACAGGATGCTGTGAATGATAATTTTTTTTTCTTGAGACAGGGTTTCTCTGTAGCTTTGGAGCTTCTCCTGGGACTAGCTTTTGTAGACCAGGTTGACCTCGAACTCACAAAGATTGGCCTGCCTCTGCCTCCCTAGTGCTGGGATTAAAGGTTTGTGCTACCACCGCCTGGCTCTGAATGATAATTGATGTTATGACATGCACAGTGATATTGTGTGTCACTCCTTTGACAGAATAAAAAAAATAGTCAAGTATGAACGAACAAGGTGACCCCAAGGTTCCTACGAGGACTGGGGATGTATAGCTCACTGGTCGAATGCTTAAGAATGTTAAAATGAGGAGGCCTGAGACTTGTTGAGAACTGTGCTGCCAGGAATGCTGAACCTGTTTGCATCTCTAGCAAACCCTGTGTGACTGAATGGTGATGAGAGCGAAGGTTATGGCTCCAGCTATTCCACACGTTAAGCGAATCATCACTGAGTGTCTTAACACTAATAAGACACACTGGGTAATTTTTTATGGGTCTTACATTTTTGGCACAAGAGGGAGAAGGCCATCAACAGTGTGAAAGCAGATTGGTGATTAAGGACTGCCTGCCTGAATAGGTTGCGTTTAAGGTGAGACCTGAACAAAGATCTAGCAAAGTGGGGTAAAGAACCTCTGGGCAGGAAGACAGAGTAGTGGGTCCCAGACAAGAATGAGCTCATCTGAGCGAGGTTCATGGGGTGAATCACGTAAGGTCCTCCTTCCCCTATTCTAGCATTTCCGAAGAACAGAAAGGATGGGGGTTGTGCTTTAGGAAGTTGAGTTTGGAAAGGGGGTTTGCACATTACACAGAGGCTTAGAAAACTTCCAGTCCCTCTGGGCCTCAGAGCAGCTGGAAGTAAGGCTGGCTGCATCTGAAGTAAGGGCAGTAAGAGACCTGTTCATGTGTGTGTTGCTAAGAGTGGTGTGAGTTGTGGAGAAGATGGCCTGGCATGACAGTAATGGAGATAAAAGAGGTGGCTGGGTTCAGGCCATACTTTGTAGATGAGGTGGTAGACTCTGGATAGATCTAGCAGTGAGCCTGAGGATGAAATGCAAAGGTGAGTAACTTGAGTTGTGAGGAGCACTTGGGCGGATGGTGCACTGGCCTCTTCCATAGGAATGATGGATAAAGAGAGGAAGCGGGAGAGCGGTTGGCTTGGGGCTTGCTAAGTTTGCTATACCTGTTTGGTATCCTGCTGAGCAAGTGAAAACAGAAGGCTGTAGTGGAGGTGGAAGTTTGAGGAGCTTTTGAAGCAGTCGTTGAGAGTCTGCCTTTTGTCAGGGACATTCAGCCATGTGGACCGCAGGATGTGAGCACCAGTGTATATAGGCTCTTAAGTTTGGTAGTTGAAGGTTGAGGAATTTCTGTTTAATTGCTAATGACTTAGTGAGGTAAGCGACGATGATCATCTTCAAGTAGAGAGGAAGGATATTTAAAAAGAAGAAGTATTTAGAGTTACTAGAGAATGAGAAAATTAGTAACTGGGGGGGGGGGTCTTAGACTGTGGGCTGATGAAATCTGTAGTACTGCATTCAGTGAGGTTCGTTCTTTCTGCAGCAGTGTTTAACAGCATAGGTTAAAATAGCTTAGTTTTGAGTTAGCCATACAGTCAGGATTAGAAACTTCAGGATGTCCACAAATGTTATCTTACAGGAAAGATAATTAACTAGAACACTCAGTACTCAGTGATTTAAATAATGAAACACAGATTCAGGTTTCCTTTTTATTTTGTCCTTTTTTTAAATTTTCTTTGGAGACAGGGTCTTGTAGTAATAGGAGCGGCGGGCTGCTTCCCGCCACCCGGCTAGCTTTACCCAAAATAATTACACGGACACTGTATTCTTTTAATCACTGCTTGGCCCATTTCTATCTAGCCTCTTCTA
>NC_022030.1:52302557-52317012 GCF_000317375.1 Microtus ochrogaster | reverse complement strand
TTACTCCACCCACCTATGTTCTAAGCTATGAGCCCAAGCAGTTTGTTTATTACTTAACCAATGAAATCAACAGATTGATATATGACACTCCCACAGGGTCTCACTGTATAGCCTTGACTGCTCTGGAATCTCAATGTAGATTAGGATAGCCTTGAATTTGAACCTAGAGAGAGCTGCCTGCCTCTGCTTCCTGAGTGCTAGGATTAAAAGTTTGTGCCACTAGGCCTGGCTAGTTCTTTTTCCCTCCCTCCTTCCTTCCTTCGTTGTTAAGACAGGGTTTCACACTGTAGCCTAGACTGGCCTGAATTCTCATGTAGCCTGGGCTGGCCTAAGACTCAAAGCAATCCTTTCCCTCAGCCGGCTGAGTACTGACTGGGATTATAGACATGGGCACTCAAATTAAATTTTAGAATTTAATTTCTTTGTGAGATGGTGGCATTTTCACATGAGTTTATGTATTTGGGTTGTATATTAGGTGTTTTTTTTTTTCCACATTGTCACATTGTTGGACAGTACTGGTCGTTTAGATTTAGAATCTAGGCAGGTGCCCCATTTTTATTTGGAGTTTATAGTTCTTAGTAACTATAATCCGATTCCCACACATTTGGGCCAAATTCTCATCTTTCTTCTCACCCACACAGAGCTCCTTTTGAAGTCATTGGAGCTCCCATGCTGAACCTTTCCTGGGGGTGCAGAGCAAGGTGAGAGTTTGGGACTACCACAGTTAAAGAATTATAATTTTACATCTGTATTCAACAGGACACCAGAGGGCAGCGTTTATCCTTCGTCTTCTTCATCTAACCTCTTAGAGAACGCTCTTGAATGCTGCATTTTTAGAAATAAATATGGTCAGATGATTTTTATTTTATTTGTATGAATGTTTGCCTGCATGTATGTCTATGCACTGCTTTTGTGCCAGGGCCTTTGTAGGCTAGAAGAGAATGTTGGCTCCTCTGGACCTGGAGTTACAAGTGGTTGTGAGCCACCACTTGTGGCCTGGGGAAACAGGGTCCTCTGGAAAAGCAGGCTCTGGTCTATTTCTCTAGTCCCTGTTGAGATGGTTTTTAAGATGCTTGAAACATAAATTAACACAGCCATGCTTGGAAACCAGCTGTATTTGTAGTTTTTGTTCAGGTTTACATATAATGGAGAATTCCTGATTGTGTTTAAGTTGAAATCCCTAAAGACAGCAATATGTTAACCAGCTTTTAAAGGAGCTTATTATTAATGTAAACTTGTTACCTGCACTTCTGACAAATCCAAATAAAATATTACAGGCTCGCTAAGTATCAGAGGTCTTTCAATAATATAACTCAGTATCCACTTGCTTGTAGAGAGACTTTGTACTTTGCTTATCATGATGGGTAGTTGTTCAGATTCAATTCTTATAAATATTTTTGTGAACTTGGGTAGTAGTAGGGTCACTTTCTAGCTATAGATCACATACCATCTGTTTCTGAAATCCAGAATTTTCAAGCAGAGAATAAAGTTTTGCTCTAAATGAATTATTAGTATAGGGCCGTTTGTCTAGGAAATGGACCTTTATGATTCCTTCAGTCATATCCAGGTTTCTCCCCTGTCCTCTTCTTATGTAACCTCACACTCACTGTTGAATGCTGAGATTTCAAGTGTGTCACCATTGCCAGCTTCCCTTTTTGGTTTATTAAAAATAGGACCTCACTGTATAACTGCTGGTTTTGAACTGTATACATCCTGATGTTTCAGCTCAATTCTGAATAATTTTGAAAACCAAAAATAAAGTTAACTCCCCCTCTGTCATAGTTAAAAGCTTAGCATGGGATTTGGGTTGTCACAGACAATGTCACAAAGCTAAGTTTTAAAATGCATATTAGTGAATTTCTTTTATGTTCACATAACTTGAAGTTTGAAATTTGCTCTGATGTCATTCTATAAATTAGCATTTTGGTCATGTTGAAAGACATTTGTGCTTTTTATACTTTGCTTTGTCAGGTTATTCTGGGGCACTATAATTGGCTTTCCTATGAAGATGTCTTCACTCGAGCCCTTGACTTTGGAAATGGATTGCAGATGTTGGGCCAGAAACCAAAGACCAACATCGCCATCTTCTGTGAGACCAGGGCTGAGTGGATGATTGCTGCGCAGGCGTGTTTTATGTATAACTTCCAGCGTATGTATGGACCATGCTTTTTAAAATAATGTTTCTTTTTTGTCCTTTTGTTTTTGAGACAGGTCTCTATGAAGCCCTTGCTGTCCTGGAACTATGAGGTCCCCACCTCTTTCCACCTGCCGAGTGCTGGTAGTAGAGTTGTTTGCACCACACTTGACCCTAAAATAGTATTTAAGCAAGAGGTTGATACTCTGATACTAGTTTTTTCCTTTATCTAATTTAGTGGAGATGTGTTTATTATGTTTCAGATATTTGTTTATTCATTTGTCTGTTTTGGAAAAAGAATCAGTTTGGGAAGAAACCCTACTGGTCAAATATTAAGGGGTCTTTCTGCATCTGGAAAACTAGGCCTAGCTTACAGGGTCACTGCTTGGCTGTCATCTCTCAGGGACCTTTGACCTTTCTGAACCCTGCTGCTGTTTTGCTAACCCACTTCTGCTAGTAGCTACAGTTAACTTCTAGAATACATCCCTATCATACCTTGGTTAATTTCTAAGCACTAGGTTATATGATAAAGAATCTTAGTATTTGCTGAAGTTATTTGAGTGGTGAGCATGGTGGCTAACCCTGCAAAGCAGCCCTGGAGGGTAGGTTGGGAGGGAGGCCTTGGTGCCAAATGTCATGGTAAATGAACATGAAATAAAAATGATGCCTCCAGCAGACTTCTTTTTTTAAATTATTTTTATTTTATGTGATGGTGCATGCATTGCTCGTGGAGGCCAGAAGGAAACTCTAAGATTCCTGTGGAACTGGAGTTACAGGTGGTTGTTAGCCACTGTGTAGGTGCTGGGAAGTGAACTTGGGTTTTCTGCAAGAAGAGCAAGGACTCTTAACCTCTGAGCCATTTTTCCAGCAGTCCCATTTCCTTCCTTTTTGCTTTTTTGAGACAGGATTTCTCTGTAGCTTTGGAGCCTGTCCTGGAACTAACTCTTGTAGACCAGGCTGGCCTCAAACTCACAGAGATCCGCCTGCCTCTGCCTCCCAAGTGCTGGGATTAAAGGCATGCGCCAACACTGCCTGGCCCATTTTCTTCTTTCTTTAGGTGAGACAGGTATCAAGGGTTTCACCGTTTGTCCCTGGCTGGTCTGGAGACCCCACTGGCTCTGAATCCTGCTTGGGATTAAATACATGTACTGCTGCACCCAGCCTGCTTCTTTTCTTTGTAAAATAGGGACTGCCTTTTTTTTTCCTAGGGTTTGAGTTTACATTTCTTTTGAGAATGTTTTGAAAGAATTATTGTTTTCAAAATCATTCTATTTCTATTTCCAGTTATATGGGAAGTAAACATAAAAGAAACCCATGTTGTATATATTATGTGATTTCAGTGTTCCTAAAATACTTGATTTTTCGATTCTAGAATAAGCTGTACCACTACGTATGGACACTATTTTTCCTTATTTTTTATCTTTTGAGTCAGGGTCTCATTTAGTGATCAAATTCACTGTGTAATAAAGGGTGACTTCCAGTCTCTGCTCCCCAAGTTTTAGGATTATAGGTCTCATCACTACTCCTGGCATGTGTTATTTTGTTGACTTGTGATACTTAAGATCTGACATTCAATGTGCTGTTGTGTCAGCTTGTCCAGTGGTTCTCAACCTGTGGGCCTCATCCCATTTGCGGTGTGTGTGGAAGGGAGGGAGGGCTCTTTCACAGGGGTTGCATAAGACTTTACATATGTATTTGCATTGTAGTTCATAACAGCAAAATTATGAAGTAGCAATGAAAATGATTTTATGGTTGAGGTCACTACAACATGAGGAACTGTACTAAAGGGTCACAGATTTAGGACGATTGAGAACCACTGGACTTGTCTCTTCACATTCTAGTTCCAGCAGCAAACAAGGAAGGTTTTGACATTCTAGGATCAGGTATAATTCCTTTGTGTGACATTAGTCCTAGAACAATGTGCAGGTGAAGCACACATGCTGAGAATGTTCACTTAAAGCAGGTAGAGGAAGGAGAGTAAAAGGAGCGCTGCTGTGTAACAACTGTGCCTTTCCTCCACGTGTGACCTGTGTTCTCTTCCTCGTAGTTGTTACACTGTATGCTACCCTGGGAGGTCCAGCCATTGTTCATGGACTAAATGAGACAGAGGTGACCAACATCATCACTAGCAAAGAACTTTTGCAGACCAAGCTGAAGGTGAGGACTGCAGTTAACTCTCAGTGTATAATGCTTTGACGAATCATACTGATCCTGAGTTATCTTTGTGAGATCTTGTTCTTTATTTTTAGAACGTAAAAGCAGATTTCATATATATTAGACCAGAATTAAAAAATTGTTAAAAATTACTACTATGCTAGTGTCTGTTGAAAGGATGACAGCTTTATTGTGCTTGTTTCATAGTGTATTTAAAGTAAATTGTTTTTTTTAATTTGTATTTCTGTGCACATGTGCATGCATACGTGTGGTCACATGTGACATGACATACCTGTTAGAAATGAGGACAGCTGTGCTGATTCCTCTGCAAGCTTTACAGCAGGTAAGGAAAAAATGATCCATGAAGAGACAAGAATGAAATTCAGCTCAGCTGGATTTTACTATAACTGGGTGCTGGACCAGGACTTCTAGAGTCTGTCCTAGATCATTTTACTTTAGTCACATTTAAGCACAGCACATTTTTTGAATATGTATTCAGATAACTCAGTCTCAAATGCACAACTATTTAAAACATCTTTATATTGAAATTCTTTGCAAAGTACATCTGACTTCTTTCACAAGTATGAGTACTGTTGACTCATAGACAGTGCCCAAGATTTAGGGTCTAGGGAGCTTGACTGAGGTAAACATAGTGTCTATGGGAGTCAGGACTGACCTGGCCCTAAGATAACAGAAGTCACTTTGGCTGTTGTAAAGCTCAAGTGACATCATTCAGGAGAGTGGGGTTTATGGTCTAAAAACAATGCCCAGGATTTAGGGAAAAGGGGCCTAGGTAAGCAAGAGCATAAATTATGGGAGCTACAGCATCATTCCTAGTGTTCCAGGAAGACCAGCTATGCACATCATTCCATTGAAGAGGTAAGCTGTGTGTTTAACTTTCCTGACTTTTCCAGGGCCTACCTGTGTGCACAAGGCTTTTTTGCCCTCTACAGGCAACCCATAGGAATCAATTCTCCTTCTGTTCACCATGAGATTCCTTGTGAGTTTCACTGAATTCAGGTGAAATATCAGGCTTGGGGACAAGTGTACTTGCCTCCTGAGCTATCTTGCTGATCCCTCAACATTTTATATTTATTTTATGTGGATGTGGATAGGTATTTTGCCTCCATGTATGTCTATGTACCATGTAGTTCAAGTGAAATGCTTGTCTTTGTAAGCACAAGGACCTTCGTTTGATTCCCAGAACTCTGTAAGTCAGGTATGGTGGTATCTGCTCACACTCCCAGCACCAGTGTGAGTGGAACAGGAGGGTGGATTCCAGGCCAGAGCACCCTGTGGGGGAAGGCTTGGAGAACACACTCAAAATTGTGCATAGGCACCTACATGTGCACACAGAATCTCAGCATTGGGAGTTGAAAGTAGGACCTAAGGGGCTTGAGATCTTATTTTCTGAAAGAAAGGAAGGAAGAAGGCAAGGAAAAGAAAGATGGAGGGAAGTAACGAGGGAGAGAGAAAGAAAGGAGAGAGAAGAGAAGAGAGAAAAGCGGAAGTAGGGGAAGGAAGGATGGAGGGAGGGGTGCCAAGAAGTATACAAGAATGCCAGAAGAGGGCGTTGGGTTCCCTGGAATTGGAGTTAATTGTAAGCTGCTATATGGGTGCTCTTAACCACTCTCCAGACCACTGAGTATTTTAAATTCATTTAGGAATCACCAAGTAATGATTTGCCTTAAGATTTTAAGTACTAAAAAGGGAGACATTTTATGAAATAATAGGAAAATGATTCTTGTAGTTTTTTAGGCAATTTCCCCTGAAAACATTACCATCTCAGGCATGCTTTTCTTTTTCTCTTTTAGTAAATTTAAAAGTGGATTTTCTCCCTTCCCCTTATGTTTTTGAGGGACTTTGGGCTTCTCTATATGTAATTCAGGTATTCTGTGATGATATGTCCATTTTGATAAGGATTTTATCAAAGAACAGAGTATGCATAATATTATAGAATAGTGACTGTAGTCCCACCTCCTGCACCTCCCTTCCTCCTTCCCTCCCTCCCTTCCTCCTTCCCCATCCCCATCACTGAACTTTTTGGGGGCAAGAAATCAATTGGTCATTCAGTGTGGTGAACTTGGTTAACGTATCAAGGTGAATGTTTGTGTTTCTTCAGGATATAGTCTCTTTGGTCCCACGTCTGCGCCATATCATTACTGTTGATAGGAAGCCTCCAACCTGGTCTGAGTTCCCCAAGGGAGTCATTGTACACACCATGACTGCAGTGCAGGCTCTCGGAGTGAAGGCCAACATGGGTATGTTGTGTGGTCACCATTCCTTATGTGCACTCTGCTCACTGTGTTCTCTAGAACTAACCAGAGGTGTGATCCTGGAGTTAGATCACAAGACACAAGAGTTTTCTAGACTCTCAAATGTAGAAATGGGGTTTTCTACAAATGCCTTTATTTAGCCTTTAAAGAAAGTCTTAAGGAAAATGCCAGCATTTATTATTATTCTTTAAGTGTGGACTGGGAATGTAACTCAGTTGGCAGAATGTTTGCCTAGCTTGCTCTAAGTCCTGAATTTGATCCCCAGCATTGCATAACCCTAGACATGAGGGCACATGCCTGTCATCTCGGCACCCAGGAGGTGGAGGAAGAAGGTCAAAAATTGAAAATCATCATTGACTGCGTAGCTTGTAAAAGGCCAAACTGAGGCTAACTGAGACCCTATCTTAAAACAGCATTGATAACAATAACCAAAAATATAGTAGTGTTTGCTTTAAATTTAAAATATTTCTACATCATTCAATTTTCTGTAAGTTTTGAAGTGGATTTTTAAAGTAACACCTTTAAGTTTACCCATTAGAATTATTGTGTCTACAGCTAGAGCCACTAAGCCTGAGCCCCTCCTTTTTGCTTCTTTCTCAGACTTTTACTTGCCTTTGCAGAGTTTTTGTCTTTGAATTCACACAAGGCATAGAGACTGTAGAATTCGTAACTGCCAGAGAAATGAGCTTCAGAAAGTGTAGACTGTTACTGTAGAACGCTGGGCTGCTGCCTACTGTTTCCTCGGTAGTAGGAAACTTAGTGATGCTGCTCAGGGACAGGATCATGCTGACATTCTTGGTATAACAGGCATGACAATATTTGAGCATGTTGAATTTTAGGTGTTGGTGGACACTCAGAGACTGTTGACCAGTGATGTCTAGTTAGAGAAAAAAAGAAATATGTGGTGTGTGATTATTAAGAAATTGTCTGGACAGGTAGGAGGGAAGGGAAGTATACGTGAACGTTTTCCTTAGAAATCCACATGTGTATTAGTTTTGGGATGAGCTAGGCAGGTGGATGGTGCTGATGTCTTTCATCTGTGTCCTGTGCCTTTTCTGTAGCATGTTGGCTGCTGTCCTTAGGCTTATAGTCTTGTGACCACAGACAGGCAACACTAAGGTACTGAGAGTAACCAACAGTCATCTTATGAAGCAGAGAACATTTTTGTAAGTTTGTAGGTGTGTTAGCTCAAGCCCCTTTTATCTCTTAAGTTACTAGAGTAGGTTTTGGATTCTCAGTTCTTTTATTTCATTTTTGCCACAGATGATGGCCTGCTGCTGTTGAAAATTTTCTTTCTTTTGATCCCAGAGTGACCAAGTGCAGTTCTCAATGTGCCCACCTAGGCTGCCTGTGGTCCTGGTTGCTGCTCCACTGTTACTGATGGTCACTTCTGGTTTATTCCACTCCTACCATGCCCCTCGTCTTATAATAGATGCCAAGCACATTCCTACTTTAAGGCTTTTTTTGTACTGGGTTATTTATTACTATGGCTAACTACCATTACTACCACTACTACTCTAGCTACCATTACAGCTACTACTGCTAACTACCATTACTACTGCTAACTGCCACTACTACTCTAACTACCATTACTACCACTACTACTCTAGCTGCCATTACTATTGCTAACTACTGTTATTATCACTACTACTCTACCTACCATTGCTGCTAACTACCATTACCACTACTATTCTAGCTACCATTACTACTACTACTTGTACTACTTTATTTTATGTTTTTTGAAACAGAACAGGATGTTTCTAAAATGGTCCCGAGCTTACCTTGTGGCCTAGGCTGGCTTTGACCTCAAGATCTCATTTTAGTGTCCTGAGTGCTGGAATTGCAGACATCCGCTACCATGCCCACTGTCTTTTTTTACTTCTTGAAGTACTGGCTTCCCAGTCCCAGGACTTTTGTGGCTACTTTGCTCACTCGTTCAGGTTTTTACTAAAATTACTGTTTAGAGACACTTTACCAGAATGCTGTGTCTAAGCAGCATCTTTTATTATCTCACCTTGTCGTTATTTTTCTTTGTAACTCTTATCATATTATGGACGTAACCGGTTTGTCCCTGTATTGTTTATGCCTCCTTATGTGTTGACTGTTGTTTGAGTGTTTTGGTTGAATTATAAAAACGAATGAGAAGAAAGTTGGTGATGTAGCTGAGTTCCTCAGAGGTGTGTGTTTTTCTTTTCTTCAATATAGAAAACAAAGCTCACAGCAGGCCGTTGCCCTCAGACATTGCAGTAATCATGTATACAAGTGGGTCCACAGGAATTCCAAAGGGAGTCATGATCTCCCACAGCAACATCATTGCTTCGATAACTGGGATGGCGAGAAGGATCCCAAGTCTGGGGTATGTCATGGTAAAATGCAAAGTAACTTTGTATTTGTACCTGTTAGAATACAAGCATTTGGGCCTTTTTAGTAGATGGTTAAGTTATTCTCAAGTGTCTATGAAAGTAGACACTTTAGAAAACATTAATTAAAAAATAGTGTATGTGTCTCCCTATCCCTGCTCATGAATGAAGCTGCAGAGGCCAGAGTATCAGATCCCCTGGAGCTGGAGCTGTGAGTGCACAGCATGGGTGTTAAGAACCAGACTGAGATAACATGAGTTAACTGCTGAGCTGTCTCTCCCGCCTCTAAAATAGCTACCGTCATGTGATTTTAAAATGATAGTGCAGTGGCTTAGTATTTTAAAGATGGAGGAGGGTACAGCTGACTTTGTGGTTGTAAACACCTTAAGTTTAAATTATTTCAGTCAGTTGGCTTTGCTTCCATGTGTACGTAGTCATTTCTGTATGCTATGTGCAGTCTTGGTGGGCAGAGAGGTAGTCATAGTCAACTGATTGGATTATGAGGTTGTGCTCTTGGGGCATCAGGGGAGAGTGGAGTGGAGTAGGCAAAACATGGCAGAAGACACTAGATGGGATGAGAGGAATTAAGATGATACCTCAGAGATGAAATCATTTTTCTGATGACGGAGCTGGTGCACTGCCATTTTTGTTGCCTTTTTGCTCAGACACATGCATTGAGACACATACAGTTAGCTGTAGACGGGATGCAGGAACAGAGCTGGGAAACCTGAACGGTGCTTTCCCTTGGACTTCCTTAGTTGTCTTCCTTAGGACCGTTTCTTGAAAAATACATGAGTACACGTATTTTCTTACATACCAAGTTATACTTTACAATTTACTTCTGGATCCAGCTTAGAACAGGCATCCGTTCTAAGAGAGTCACAGTAGATACAACTAACTCTAAAAGGTCATCTCTTACACAGTGGCTTTCTGTCATTTAAAAGACCCTCCAAGCCCCAGCCTTCTGCAACAGACCACATTCTCTTTGTTTTTGGACTGAACGGTAGTTTGGATTGAAATGTAGTTTTTTCTTTCTTTCTGTCTGTCTTATCAGTGCCCCATCAGCAGGGAGTGTTGTCTTCAGTGGGTGTATAGCTATTCCACCATGTATCTAGAAGCTTGCTGTAGTCACTTTGGCAGAGAGCTCCCATGACCCTTGCTTTTTATCTGTCATTTCTTTCAGAGAGGTAGATGTATACATTGGCTATTTGCCCCTGGCCCATGTTCTAGAATTGAGTGCTGAACTTGTATGTCTTTCTCATGGATGTCGAATTGGCTACTCTTCACCACAGACTTTAGCAGATCAGGTAAATTAAGTATCTGTGACTTGTTACACTAAAAGGTATTTTTAACATTTCTTTCCCTATCAGTTTCAAGTGAAATCAGTTAAATTATTGCTGTTCCCCCCTCCCCCAAGACAGGGGTTTCTCTGTAGTTTTGGAGCCTGCCCTAGAACTAGCTCTTGTAGACCAGGCTGGCCTTGAACTCACAGAGATCCGCCTGCAGAGCTCCAGTGCTGGGATTAAATGTGTGCATCAGCACCGTCTGGCTTAAGTTCAAGATCTTTGTATATATAGGTTATTTTCTGTGTTTTGTAGTCTTCAAAAATAAAAAAAGGAAGCAAAGGAGACACATCCATGCTGAAGCCAACCCTGATGGCAGCTGTTCCGGTAAGCTGTTCCGTTCTTGCA
Source organism: Microtus ochrogaster (assembly GCF_000317375.1). Classification (NCBI taxonomy): domain Eukaryota; kingdom Metazoa; phylum Chordata; class Mammalia; order Rodentia; family Cricetidae; genus Microtus; species Microtus ochrogaster. The sequence goes on along the minus strand of NC_022030.1, from coordinate 52,306,397 downwards.
TATCAAGCACTCAAGACGTGCTGTCAGCTGCAGGTGATGGGGTGATAAAACTGATTGTGATTCTACTCATATTTTCTAGTACTGATAGAATTTATCTTTAGGGGGCTGGAGAGATGGCTCAAAGGTTAAGAGCACTGACTGCTCTTCCAGAGGTCCTGAGTTCAATTCCCAGCAACCACATGGTGGCTCACAGCCATCTGTAATGAAATCTGGTACTCTCTTCTGGCCAGCAAGTATACAGACAGACAGAACACTCTATACATAATAAATAAATAAATCTAAAAAAAAAAAAGAATTTATCTTTAAAATGACTTAGTGTCCTGGTAGTAAGGTAGCTGAGTAGGGTGGGTAAAGTGCTTGTTACACAGTCTGAGGACCTGAGTTCAATTCCTAGGTCCCAGATGATGGCAGAAGGAGAGACTCACCTGCATATACATCATGGCACATGCACCCCAAAACTACCCTACATAATATACATGATAATTGGGAATATTGATGATATGGATATGACGTAAATATGAAGATTGCTCATAATTAATGAACTTATTTATATGTCTAGGAAATCATGGATCGGATCTACAAAAACGTCATGAATAAAGTGAATGAAATGAGTAGTTTCCAACGAAACTTGTTTATTTTGGCCTATAATTATAAGATGGAACAGATTGCCAAAGGGTGCAGTACTCCACTGTGTGACCGGTGAGTAAAGCCAGTTCTTCATGTTAATGCCCGTTACGTTCAGCAGGGAATTGAGGCCTATGTACCATGGTTGCGGTGGTTCAGGCCTGAAATAGCTGTGGCTGGGGGCTGCCGAGATGATTCAGTGTTTTGCAGAATGGTTGGGTGGTGGGAGCATGCGAGAGCTGGACACCAGCGCTGCCTTCTGGCCTCTTAAAAAAGTCCAAGGCCAACCTGTGCTTCATAGCAAGTTCTAGGCCATTTTGAGCTGTGTACTAAGAAATTCATTTGAAAACTCAAAGGGACTGTAACAATCCTTCCTGCATAAGAACTGAAAAATTTTTAGTTATCATTTTGCTGTGTTTAATAATTACTTAGATTTTTAACGATGTAAATTTCAAAACACTACTTTAAAATTTATTTGGATATGCATATTGGTGAAAATTATCAACTTTTATTTTTAAAGCTTTAAAAGATTGTCCCCCATCCTTCATCTCTGTTTTTGTACTGTTAATAAAGAGTACCGAATAGTTTGAAAATTATAAAGTGAAAATAGGATTTTTTTTCTTTTGAGTGTTTCACTGTATAACAGCCTTGGCTCTCCTGGAACTTGCATTGTAGACTAGACTGGCCTTGAACTCAAAAGAGATTGCCCGCTGCTGTCTCCCAAGTGCTGGGATTAAAAGCATGCACCACCACTGTTCAACTATATGTTTAATTTTTTTATGAGAATATAAGCATAGTTTTCAGATGCTTTACATTATTGTTTTTTTTAGACTTTTTATCTATTTTAGGAAGATGTAGAGTCTAATACATTTTTTTCTTTTTGATAGAATCTTCTTTCTGAGGGCTTAGGTTAAGAGACTGGATAGCTCAGTTTTAGAACATAAGACTTAAGGTGTATACCATCACATTCAGCCTTAATACAACTAATAAAATGATTGTCATGTAGTCTTCATCCTTTTCAAAATGTTTAACAAACTTCAGTTTCCATAGCTTTGTGCTAGGGTGTGCGTCTCGGTAAGCAAGCAGCACCACTAATCCACTCCTAGCCTCGCTCCTCGCTTTTTACTTGAGTTATAAGCAGTCTTTTTGCTAGTGTTTTTCAGAAGCATATTAAATAAATATTTGAAATCCTTTCTTTTTAAAATTGCTTCCAGATAATTTGCATATTTTTAAAGCTATAATATAAATACCTCAAAGTTTGTATTAGATAGATTTTTTTAGACAGATTTTTAAGAGATTTCTGTACATAAAACTTGCATTAATTTCTAATGAATAGATACAAGCAAAAAATTAATTTGCTTCTAATAAATTATTTGAAGATATGACATATAATATGCATTTATGATAGCAAATTTTCTGTTCATTAAAAAGGAAATCTATTACTATAAATAATTAAATATACCAATTTTATATTTGTCTATTACATGAAAAATAACTGAGGAAATGACATGTTCTTTGCTGATTGTACCTCTGATATTTAAGACAGACAGAGTGACTCAGGCTAATCTGAACTGGCTGTATCACTTCGATTATGTTACTTAATCTCAAAAGCTCCATTTAACAGAGGGGTTAGAGATTTGGAAAACTAAATTCTGCTGGCTTAGTTACTTTTCTATTGATGGCAAAGAGTCACCATGACTAAGGCAGTTTATAGAAGAAGGCATTTAATTGGGGTCTTGCTTACATCATTGCAGCAGGCAGGCAGGCACCCCGCTGGCCACCGGATCAGTAACTGAGAGCTTGCACCCTAAGCCAAGGAGCCAACTAGGAATGGTGCTGGTTTTCGTAACCTTAAAGCCTAGTCGTTGTGTCACCCCTTCTCCAAAAGGAGCACACCTACTAATCCTTCCTAATTTGAAACAATTGGAAACCAAACACTCAAGTATATGAGCCTGTGTTGCCCATTTTTATTCAAACTACCACTCTGCTTTAAAAGTCTTGGAATTTTCTATTGGTACTTTTAGCTTTGTTTTCCGGAATGTTCGAAGGCTACTGGGTGGAAATATTCGCCTTTTGTTGTGTGGTGGTGCTCCACTTTCTGCAACGACACAACGATTCATGAATATCTGTTTCTGCTGTCCCGTTGGTCAGGGGTATGGACTCACGGAATCAACAGGGGCTGGAACGATTACAGAAGGTAGGTGCTGTCATCTGAGATGTCCCCTGTGTGCCTATCAGAGGCTGGGGTATAGTGTAGCCCCCACAATTTGTTATGAATTATTTTTTAAAAATACATGAATAATCAAGGTTTTGAATAATAGAATTGTGATTAACTCGGGTACTGTAATTGTTGATAGATACTTTTAAGATGTATTGGATGAAGTGGTAGTTAATTCATCTACAAGAACTTTTTGTATTATATATTGTCATATGATGTTAAAAACTGAGTATTCTGGGAAAGATGTTTTGCAAGAAACATTGTTTTGTACTTTTATTTTATCCCAGCAATTACAGACTAGTGTTTTTTTTTGTTTGTTTTTTGTTTTTTGTTTGTTTTATTTTAAACTAGTCGTTTAGGTACCAAAGCTCAGATTTATTTTTCGCATTTGAATGATCTTTGATGAAGAATCACAGTGTACTAATAATTCATCATTTCGGGGTTGTGCTACAAGATTTTGGGAGTTTTCTTCTGGCTTTCAGCTGTAACTGTAGAATCTTAAGTATGGTATGATTGTTGAAGATGACGTGAGAGATGCCAGCCTTGAAATAGTGTTCCCGGGAAAGATGGGAGAGACCGTCATTACATTACATTACATTGCAATGCTGTAAGACCTAGCAAGGAAGTAGATAGGTGTGAGCTGCTGTGCTCCTCTGACCTGTAAGATAGGACGCCCAGCTTAGGAACTGGGCAGACACTTACTCGTGTGAGGGCGTGTGATAGGCAGAGATTCCAGGGATGCAGGACAGGTGTGCCTGATTCCATAGGACTCTTCAGTTGCTAATGTAGACTCCAAACCATTTGAAACTGAGAGAAGGCTATGCCCATCTACCTGGGTGTGTTTTACTTCCTGAAGGCCTCTCTTTCTGTAACTCTTTTGCTTAAAATCTATTTGAAAAGTCTTAATAAGCCGGGCGGTGGTGGCGCACGCCTTTAATCCCAGCACTTGGGAGGCAGAGGCAGGCGGATCTCTGTGAGTTCGAGACCAGCCTGGTCTA
>NC_022030.1:52299969-52302457 GCF_000317375.1 Microtus ochrogaster | reverse complement strand
AAAAGTCTTAATAAGCCCCAAACTCAGCATAACAAGTAAAATCAGTTTCAGTAATAATTCAGGTCTTTAAAAAGTGTCCCTGTGCTGAGCAGAGCATGCGTCCTGTGGCTCACTTGTATTTGTAAGGATTCTCTTGGGGATGAGGCTGGCTATCCAAGGCTTAGGATAAATCATCATTTTAAATCACTTAGGAAAAGGAAGCAATTGGTTAACCACAGTTCTCAAATACTTTTTCTCCCTTTGCCTCTTAGTGTGGGACTACAATACCGGCAGAGTGGGAGCACCATTAGTTTGCTGTGAAATCAAATTAAAGAACTGGGAGGAAGGTAAAACTTATTTTAGTAACAGAACATTAACTTTTATAAGATTGAAATAGAAATGTACTCTAGTTCCTTTTGTTGCATATTTTAGAATGTAAAATTTTAAGCATTCATTTTGTTGATTATATTACTTGTGTTTATATAGACCTGAGTAGATGTACTTAATTTGCATGCTTCAGAATTGTTTCATTGATTCTTTGGACTGTTTTCTGTGTTTCTCTTTTGTTGATGTCTGCCCTCAGTTTGATTATTTCCAGTCTTCTACTCTTCCTGGGTGTGTCTGCTTCTTTTTTTTTCTAGAGCTTTCAGGTGTGTTGTTAAGTCCCCAATGTATGCATTCTCCGTTTTCTTTAAGTGGGCACTTAGTGCTATGAACTTTCCTCTTAGCACTGCTTTCATCTTGTCCTATAGGTTTGAGTATGTTGTCTCTTTATTTTCATTAAATTCAAGGAAGCCTTTAATTTCTTTCTTAATTTCTTCCTTGACCCAGGTGTGGTTCAGTAGTTGACTGTTCAGTTTTCATGAGTTTGTCGGCTTTCTGTGGTTAGAATTGTTGTTGCCTTCTAACTTTAATCCGACAGAATTGATTCCGAAGAATAGAATTTTTTTTTTTTTACTTAGCGTATATATGTGTGTAGAGGCTGGATGGCATTCCTCAGAGGCCATGTCTACCTTGTTTTCTGAAACTGAGACTGTGGGTTAGGCTAGGCTGGCTGGCCAGTGAGCCCTAGGATTCCGTCTCTGCCTCCTGAGTGCTGAGATGACATTCCTGTGCACCATGCATGGCTTTTTAATATGATTTTTGGCAGTTGACCTTATGTCTTCTTACACAGCAAACTCTTTGCTGAGTGAGTAGTTTCCCCTAGTCTCTTGGTTATCATTTTATTACATAAGTTACCTAAAGTAAAAATGATAGCAGAAATTTGAGCAATGTGCTACATGAATAGTGTTATAAGTTAGGAGGGCCAGAAAGATGGCTCATCAGGTAAAGACACTTGTCTCTGATCCTCAGGACCTGAGGTCAATCCCTAGAACCCACATGGTTGTAGAACAGAATTAACTGACCTTTATATATATGCTGTGGTTTATGTGTACATGCATATGCATGCTTGCGCACACACACATACACATAACACATGCACCAGGGGTGAGATGGGAAGGGAGAAGAATAGTAATAAAAGAGTAGTCATAATTTCACTTAGTAGAAGAAAAAAAATCACATTTATTCCATATGAATTATCATAATTTTCCTTTTCCCCGAGGGCTTCAAGCAAAGTGTTTTTTTTTTAAAGGAAAAAAAATGCACTTTAATTCTATAAAAATTTTTTGTTTATTCTATTTAAAATAAAAACCACTGTAGAGATATTTGTGTCATATCAAAGCATATGGATGGATTATCTGTGATCTATCGGGACATACCTCTCCTTTCTAAAGATTCTAAGACTGATAACATTTGTCATCTGTTTTTTGCATACGTTAGAAATAGTCAATAAAATTTGAACTCAGTCAATCTAAAATTATCTGCAAGAACAAGCTTCTAAGTATATATTAGTGTGATTTTATGAAGGGATTTGTTCTAGACCAAGTAGAAACTTTGTAATTATTTTACATAATAGGTGAAGGATGCTGGAATTTAGAATATTCATTTTTTTTTTAAATAGTAGCTTAGAAAGTGTGGATGCTCATTATTGAATGATTGAAAGCTTGGTGTTAGCTTATTGATAATGTTTAGCCACAGTATCTGCTTTATTTATCCTGGGACTCTAATTGGTTAAAATAAGATCTATACTTAGAAACTAATAGTTTTGAAGTTTTATGTAATACCTATATGGTTTATTTGTGCTTTTTAGGTGGCTATTTTAATACTGATAAACCACATCCCAGAGGTGAAATTCTTATTGGTGGCCAAAATGTGACAATGGGGTACTACAAAAATGAAGAGAAAACACAGACTGATTTCTTTGAAGATGAAAATGGGCAGCGGTGGCTCTGCACTGGAGATATTGGAGAGTTTGATCCTGATGGTTGTCTGAAGATTATCGGTGAGCCATTGAGTTCTTTGTTTCTTTGCTGAGTTTCTTTCTTTCTTTCTTTTTTTTTTTCGAGACAGGGTTTCTCTGTGGCTTTGGAGCCTGTCCTGGAACTAGCTCTGTAGACCAGGCTGGTCT
>NC_022030.1:52293942-52299830 GCF_000317375.1 Microtus ochrogaster | reverse complement strand
TCATTATCTTTTATTATATGTATGACTGTTTTGCCTACATGTGTGCATGGTATCCACTGATATTAGAAGAAGGTATTAAATCCTCTGGAACTGAAGTTACAGTTGGTTGTAAGTCACCATGTGGGCACTGGGAAATTGAACCCATGTCCTCTAAGTACATGATGTTAAAAGCTGAGCCATTTCTTCAGCCCCTGAATCCTTTCTTGAAAGTAAGTGCTTCCAAAATGCCTTTTACAGAGAGGTGCCCGTGTTTAGAGAGACTGTTTAACAGTGAAAGAGCTTATCTCTGTAATAATGAGAAGGGCTCTTATCTCAAAAATACAACATATTAAAGAGGGACCAAGTGTTCTTAAAGCTTGATACATTATGGATAAGGCTGTAAAAGCTGTTCAACCACAGATTTGTAATCATTGTTAGTTAACCTTAGTCATTCTCCATGGTTTGTGTCGATGCTGATATCACCAAAGTCCAACTTAGTGCACTAGGGCGTTTTATTGAACTTACAGAAAGTTGTGACTAAGGAGTGGGTGAATGGGCGAAAGATTGCTCATGGAAGCAGGAACGACTCGAAGTCAAGTGACATCAACAAAAGTCCACCCCAGCATGAGTGAAGTGGGAACTCATGAGCTTCCTGCATGACTTTGCAGGCAGACTGATAAGTTGAAGAGGTCTCTTCTTGGCAGCTCAGTTCGTCTGAGCCTCTCTGGGCAGCTTGGATTATCTGAGAGTATCTCTTAGTAGCCTTTACTACTTACATAAGCCTGAGAAGGGAGGGGTCTAATGCATCAGGGACTTCTAGACCACTGGTTCTCAACCTTTCTAATGCTGTGACCCTTTAATATATATAGTTCCTCATGTTGTGATGACCCCCACCATAAAATTATTTCCTTGCTGCTTCATAACTATAATTTTGCTACTTTTATAAATCACAGTGGAAATATCTCTATTTTCTGAAGGTCCTAGGCAACCTCTTTGAAAGGGTCGTCTGACTCCCAGCAGAGGTCGCGACCCACAAGTTGAGAATTGCAGTCCTAGAGCTTTTGCATAGGCTTATGCAAAGATAAGATAGGCATACTTTCCTAAGTAAGCCTGAGTGTTGAGGCTCTTCCCTGCAGATGGAAAGTGATTGTTTCTTGTGGGAAATTGCTTCACCACACCTCATTATAACTTGAAGGCTTCCTTTCCACCAGCTCTACATCCCTGCTTCATGTACCCCTAAGAGACATGTGCCTCAACATCTTTTTCTGTCTTTCTACATTTGCAGGCCAGGCCTGTGCCTTCTGCCACCCTCTCATGAGGATTCTCTTTCTGCCTCTCTGTACCCCTTTAAACCTTTTTACTTCCATCATGCAGTGGTGGAAACCTTGTTAAGAAGCCTTGAATGGCTGCTGGAAGTTCAGTTCAGGGTGGTTCTTTACACAGCCATCATGCACCTCCCTGTCTCTTTGGGATTGTTTCCCCCCTCATTTATGCTCCAGTGACTTCATGGAACGGCCCTTGCCAGTGCTGTTCCACCGGAATACTTTCAACTCTTGTCAACAAAACTCATCTCAGGCCCCACTTGCAAGAACCCCTTCCAAATCCACATATGCTGTGCTGTGTGGATGCTGTTTTGTGTCACTCTTCCCTGGGTAGTATGCGTTTGCCCATTGTCTTACCCTTACCTGCTGGGTCCTAGTGACTGCCAGGAACATATCTGCTCAGTAGAATATATTGAAGCCATGAGGATGATGTCCTTTAAGTAAAATTTTCCTCTAAAGGATTTATTTAGTTATAGAAAATTAGGGTCTGATTTTATTATATAATCTCAACTTTAGGACATCCATCAATGCTTAATTGAGAAAAGTTTTGAATAACTTGGTGACAGTATCAATATGTGCTTAAGATGTTAACTGTTGTTCTCATTGTTTCTTTGTTCTGTGCAGATCGTAAAAAGGACCTGGTGAAACTACAGGCAGGAGAGTATGTTTCTCTTGGGAAAGTAGAGGCAGCTTTGAAGAACCTCCCACTGATAGATAACATTTGTGCATATGCAAACAGGTAAGCTGTGGAGTCTGCAGAGTGTATAGAGTTGGTGGGCGCACACTGAGTAGTCACAGCCCATATGGACTGTTGAGAGATCACTCGAACCATTCTGACTTAATAGCCACCACCACCTCTTTCCAGCTAGTGAACTGGTACTTCTCTGCAGTGTTCTCCTTCATCTTCCTGTTGTGTGCTGCTTTACGTCTCTCTAAGTGTCCTGAGTGACAGAGTTTAGGAAAATAAATTCTCCTTCCTGCTGCCTCAGCACTTAGCTACCTGTGTGTCTGCACAGCTAAATTTTGCAGACCCAATCAGAGGCAAGAGGAATTAGCAGTGTCTTCCTACTGGTCTTCTTCCTGTCCTTCTGACCTGCAGTTTGAGCATGCTTACTGCTGGTCCTGGTAGCCACAGCCTCACAGCCCCTGGAAGTTTAGAAGCCTAGAGCTGTATTGGGAAATGTGATGGAATCGGAGATTAGACCTGACTACATTTTCTGTAACCAAAGTTGCAGAAATTATAATGAAGTGGCAATTCTTCTCCAGTGATCATGGTCGCTTATATATGAGTAAGTCGAGAAGCCTGTTGTAGCAGTTGACATAGTTATGGCTTCATGGGAAAATCACCTTAGAGGTAGACTTAGGGATGAGCGTCTGGTGGAATAGTTGTCTTCTGAAATAATTGGGAAAAGAAATGTTCTAGATTTTGGAGATGTGGATTCTTGTTTTGAGGCAGGGTCTCTCTGCAAGTCCTGACAGTCTTGGAACTCACTGTGTAGTCCGAGCCACCATTAATCCCCCTGCCTCTGCCTCCTAAGTGCTGCTGGAATTAAAGGCATGCACCACACATCCATCCCAAAATGGTGGATTTTAAAAATATTTGTCTAGATTTGACTAGTTAGCACCCTGTACATGGCTCATCAGTGACTCTGCCCTTTAATAAGCCGTTTGCTTTCTTCAGCATTTTTCCAGAGCTGGGTTTACTTATTTAAGAATCTCCAAACCTGCTGGTGGTGGCACTAGAGAGACAGAGGCAGGTAGATCTCTGAGTTCCAGGCCAGCCTGCTTTATAACGTGAGTTCCAGGATAGCCAGAGCTGTTAAACAAAGAAACCAAAAACCAAACAACAACAAAAGGATGACTCCAGATGTTCCTTTCTTCATGATGCTGTTATTTCTTCAGGTTTAGGCTGGCCTTGAATTCATGGCAGTCCTGCCGTAACCTCTCTAGTGTAGGGTCTACCGCCTCTCTGCCCAGCAGACATAATGTCTTATACCGTTTTGTATTCCTCAAACAGTACCTGTCTTTGTGCATACTAAGTTTCTTTGGTAATCAAATTCTTCATCAGAAGAAAATGAGTATCATTGCAGGACTTCCTTCCTCCCCTCCCCTCCCCTCCCTCCCCTCCCTTCCCCTCCCTCTCTTTCTTCTTTTGACAAGACAGGGTTTCTCTGTGTAGCCCTTGGTGTCCTAAACTCACTCTATAGACCTGGCTGGCTTCAAACTCAGGGAACTGCCTGCTTCTTCCTCCCGAGTGTTAGGATAAAGGCTTGTGCCACCACACCTAGCACATCACAAGATTTTGTCTTGCTTCTGCAGTTCTTCAGAAATATAATTTACAGGTTTTACTTTTCTTATCTCGTTTCTAAGAATTTACTGATCATTTCAAAGAATTGAGAAAAAAATGTAAATTCCCTTTAAAAATGTGTATATTACATTACCATTTCTAATTGTTAGGCACACAGAATTTATGAGGTTTGTTTGCAGTGAACTCTGCCAGAGCTCTCACATATGCTAAGTGGTGAGAGGCATTGCATAAGGTAGGTATGATGGTGGTTTTTATGTATGTTCATAGTTTTTCTAATAGTGAAGAGTTGGCTATAAAGTGCCATGGTAATTGGTTTCATTAGTAAGCACAGTGCATGCTGTTTTGTTCCTTTCTAAGTTACCCTTTCTGTGTGTTTCAGTTACCACTCTTATGTAATTGGATTTGTTGTGCCAAATCAAAAGGAACTCACGGAGCTAGCTAGAACGAAAGGATTTAAAGGGACTTGGGAAGAGCTGTGTAACAGCAGTGAAATGGAAAATGAGGTTCTTAAAGTGCTTTCTGAAGCTGCTACTTCAGGTGAGTGTTCTGGTAAGCTGATTCTTAGAACTGAGATGTGGAAAAATACATGCATTTATTTAACCTGTACATTATCAGGGCAAGAATGCAACCTTTTCTTCCTGAAAACCTTATACCATTAGTCAGGCTATTCTGCAGGGCATTCAATTTTTTGCTGTACTAAACTGATTTTTTTTTTCTTTTTGGTTTTTTCAAGATGGGGTTTCTCTGTAGCCCTGGCTGTTCTGGAACTCACTCTGTAGTTTAGGCTGGCTTTGAACTCAAGAGATCTGCCTACCTCTGCCTCCCGAGCTGGGATTAAAGGCAAACACCATCACTGCCTGGCTCTAAACTGATTTTTTAAAAAATAAATTAAAAAATTGTAATTTCTTTTAAAAATGTGTATATGGCTATGTAGTATGAAATTTATCAGCATCTTAGTTGCTTTTTCTGTTGCTATAATAAAATGTCCTGCTAAAAGCCACTGAAGGGAACTCTAGTTTGGCTCCCAGATGAGGGTACAGTCCACCGTGGTGGGGAGGTTATGGTGGCAGAAAGCTCCAGGACACCAGGCACATTGCGTCAGGGTCAGGAAGCAGAGAGGTGAGTGCTGGTCTTCAACTAGCTTTCATCCTTTTCATGCTGCGTAGGGAATGGCACCTCTACAGCGGGCAAATCTTCTCACTTGAGTTAACCTAATCATGATAATCTCACATAGGCATTCTCCCGTTTTCCAGGTGGCTCTAGGTCTTACTAAGTTGACAATATTAAGCACTGAACCATGAAGTGCCAAACTGGGATTTACAGTCCCTTGGCTGTTCTCATCCTTTTAGCCTTTGTGTCCTGTCTTTGCCTTCTCTCTGCTGTTCCTCAGGGCACTGACGTTTCCAGGGCGCAGTAGTCTTTGGTGAAAGGTCCCAGTATGTTATACTGGGATGTCCTGTAACCTCTTTTTGTATTTTAAAGATTTGACTAGTTTATGTAATGATATGTAATAACAGGTCTCATGACATTTTCATACCTGCATATGATGTATTTTGACTATCCCTGTTGTGCTGTCCTTCAGTTCCTTCCTCTTCCCAGCTAGTTCCACTTCTACTTTCTTTGCATTTGGGCGACTTACAGGAGCATGGACAAGGGGCTGTTGAAGGAGCAGGGCCATCGCACTGGTGGCCACACCACTGGAGAGTGGCTCCTGCTCCTGGCAAGTGTTCACAGCTGCCTGGAAGCCTCTGCTTTTCTTTCTGTCAAAGACTAATATTGTTTGTTCAATAATAAACATCTGTGTCTAAGTGAACCAGGCACTAAATATAATACAAGCATTACATTTTACTTTTACCTGGATCTGTTAAATATGATTTTTAAAAAAAATTAAATTTGCGTTTTCCAAATGAGGTAATATTTCGGTCCATTATTTCAATTTGATTATGTTTGGGAATTTATGGGCTTGAAATTAGTTTGTAATATTTTTTAGTAACTTAAAACTTTGGATTAATTCTAAATTGATTTTATATATATATATTCATATATATCCATATATTAAGAATATATGCTATTCTTAATAGTCGTTAAAACATATGCCATTATTAATTAAGGTAGAATATGGAAACATTAGGACTTGTATAGTGGTCTGGAGAGATGGTTCAGCAGTTGGTGCTTGCTGCTCTCTCTGGATGGTGGTCAGTTCACAGCTCTAGGCACCCGACATGCTTTTCTGGATGGTGGTCAGTTCACAGCTCTAGGCACCCGACATGCTTTTCTGG
>NC_022030.1:52286232-52293782 GCF_000317375.1 Microtus ochrogaster | reverse complement strand
TCTGGATGGTGGTCGGTTCACAGCTCTAGGGCACCTGGCATGCTTTTCTGGATGGTGGTCGGTTCACAGCTCTAGGCACCCGACATGCTTTTCTGCTGTAGACACTTGTACTTACATGCACTCACATGCAGACACACACCAATAAAAAATAGCCATATACCGTTTACTTACTTTTACATGTAACAAGTTCACTGCAGTGCAATGAACATACCATACAACTGACACATTTAGTATGTATAATTGCATGGTTTTTATATTCAGCAGCTTAGCACAGCCGTTACCATAGTCAATTTACATCACCCACCTCTACCCCTAGAAAAAAATCCTTACCCATTAACAGCCACTGTCCCTTAACCTTGAGGTTTCCTGTCCTCAGAAACCACTAATAGACATTCTGTCTTTTCAGACTTACCAGTTTGGGAATGTTTTCATAAGTAGACTCATAATACATGATTTGTAGATGATGTTTTAGCATGTTTTCAAAGTCCACCTGTGTTGTAGCCTGTCAAACAGTGTTTTATTGTGTGGATGGATATAGACCGCAATTGAGTGTTCATCATGGACATTTGCCTCTCATTTTTGACTGTTGAAAGTGGGGCTGATGACCATTCATGATAGTGAGTGAAAGTAATGGATTCTAGGTTAACTTTTCATAATCCTTTTAAAGAGTAGCCAGACTGTTTTTCTAAAACATTATTTCATCATTTTCTATATGGTTTGCCAAATTGGTACCTTTTAACCTCTGTTGTTTAAGAATCTCAGCTTCTCCACATGCCTGCCCTTTTGATTGCTTTTTGATTCCAGGCACGTTTTGTGTTAATCTTCTCATGGGCTGATTGCCGTTTATGTTTACTGGTTATCTTTCAGACTTATTGGCCTAGATATCTTCTTTGGCAGATGTTTTTTCAGAGTCTTTGTTCTCTCTGATTTGCTTATTTTTGAGATAGAGTGTAGCCCATGCTGACCTTGAACTCAATTTGTAAGCCGATCTGTTGATGGATATCTAGGCCAATTTCATATTTTTCTCTCTTTCTGGATTAGAGGTGCATAACACTACACCTGCCAGGTCCCACGTCTTGACTGTTGTAATAGTGCAGCAGAAAACCTGGACGTGTGTCTCTGTGCTATGCTGAGTTATAATCATGTAGGTATATATTTTCCCAGGAGTAGTTTAGCCAGAAGATGTAGTTTTATTACTACTTAGCATCCAGATTAATGTTCCATTGTGACACATTTGTACATACATTCCACTGTACATTGCTCCCCTCTCTTGTTTTTTTCTGATCTCAGTTCTTCCGAGTAATTTCCCTTCTGTTTTAATGTCATGCATATCCTGTACCTTTTTCTTTCTCAACTTCAGGCTTTTTTCTCTCCCCTCACAGATGCCTTCTCACTTGCTTGTTCTACACACACACACACACACACACACACACACACACACACAAATTTAAATTAGGTTATGTATGTGAAGGCAACATGTAATGCTTGCCTTTCTGAGTCTAGCATATTTTGTTTGACATGACAATCTCTAGTTCTACCCATTTTCCTGCAAATATCATAATTTTATCCTTTTTGTAGTGAAATTCCCCATTTTTCTTCCTCCTTGGTCCCAGCCCTGGAGGTGCACGAGCTAGTGTGGTGTATATCCCTGTCCAGTGAATCTGTTTGTGCTCTTGTCTGTCTAGTTAATGCTCATGCTACACTTTTCTAGCTCAGTAATGGGGTATACTGAGGCAATTGTTTTAATGACAGAACTGCCTTCCATTTTATACCTATATCATTTATTTAAATTATTATCCTATAGGTAAGTTAATTTGTTAAATGGTTTTTGCTGTTGTAGTTCTCATGTCTCAGAAACTTGTATGTTTGAGGTTGAGAAGTGAGACTGGAATTGATGGGTTGTTTGTTTTGGGTATTTGGTGGGTATTCCTTGAAAAACTGTACTTTTTGCTGAGAACTTTGACGGCATTCTTAATGTGTGTGGGTTCTTATTGTTGTGTTTTCTTTTGTTTTCATCATCTCAGCAAGTCTGGAAAAGTTTGAAATTCCAGTAAAAATTCGTTTGAGCCCTGACCCATGGACTCCTGAAACTGGTTTGGTGACGGATGCCTTCAAGTTGAAACGCAAAGAACTTAAGACACATTACCAGGCAGACATTGAGCGGATGTATGGGAGGAAATAATTAGTTTTGGCACCAGTTTGCTAAAGCTAGCTCAGATCAAATAGGAAAATACTTGAAATGTATGTCTCAGGCTGAGGCAAACTCCATTCCTCATATTAAACCCCAGCTGTTATTTCTCACCACATCACCATTTTTAACTGACAGGATTAGTAAACTATTAAGACAGCAAACTTGTGTCTGTCTGTTTCTTCCCTCTCCTCCAGTTTGCTTTGGCATCTATGACTGGGTCAATAGGAGAATTTTTCTGAATCTTACTGGGGAAGCAGTGATTTTAAAACCTCAAGTTTTTAAACATGATTTATATGTTCTGTACAATTGTTCAGTTTGTAACTTTTTAAAGTTTGGATGTATAGAAGGATAAATAGGAAATATAAAAATTGGTTATTTGGGGGGCTTTTTTACTTATTGTATTTAAAAATAAAAGGGTATCAATGTGAAATTATGTAAATTTTAAATGCTTATGAATCAAGTCACTGTTGAACAAAAGATTTGTTGCTGTGTAATTATTGTCTTGTATGCATTTGAGAGAAATAAATATACTCAGACTTACGTTTTAAGAAATTGAGACTTTGTGGATACACACCTGACACTGTTGGTTTTATACACTGATTCTTTTCTCCTGGGGAAACAGCACGGTTGGCACTGCATGGAAAGAAGCAGCAATAAAGTGATGGAGCTTGGGGCAGAGCTGGCCCAGCACGCATAGCGGCTGCTGGTCCTTCAGTCGCTGCCATCTGCATGCCCAGTGCTTGTCACAGCGCTCCTCAGATCACAGCAGAAGGGGCACACTCAGAAACACAGTGCAATCTTACAAATGAAGGGTAGAGCTGTGAGTGCTAGCGCTGGCCGCACACGCCTTTGAGTCCAGCACTTAGAGGCAGATGCAGGCAAGTCTGTTTGAGGGGAACCTGGTCTACACTGAGTGTTCCAGGCCAGCCACAGTCACACAGTGAGAGCCTTTCTCAAGGGGGGGGGGGGGGAGAGACCAGAATAAAGGATAGAAACTTGGCTATTTATTTTGCTGTGTGTGCACTTCTTTGCCTCAGTCATAGAAAATCATTCTGTTCAAACTCGCCTACTTCTTACCATCATATAGTTCTCATTTTAAAAATTAGAATTGTTTCAATACTAGTACACATTCTCCAGAGAGTGAGTGCAGGAGGTAAAGTGATAAGTAGACGGATATTTCAGTGGTGAGAGCTTGTTGACAGTCACCTTTCCTAAGCACCATAGCATCTCATATTAGAACACAACAGTTGAGTCTGTCCATGTGCACTACTAGCCTGTGTCATTTCTAGCGAAGAGTCCCCATTGCTTCAGTTAGGTTACACTCAACCTAGGGCTGTAAGTCACGTGTGGCGGTGTACTTGTCAGACTGTCTTTCATGCCTTCATCTCTCCTTTCTCCTCCCCACTTCTTGAGAGAGGCTTGCCATGTAGAACAGGATGGTTTGGCACTCAGGAATCATCTTGCCTCTGCTTCAGAAGTGCTGGGGTTAAAGTAGTGTACATCACCATACCCAGCCAGACATTTTTCTTGATCTCAGTTACTTAAGGCATCAAAAGTTAAAAAAAAAAAAAAAAAAGGATATCGAGAACAAAAAGCACGGGAATGCAGATCTTTATAGGTGAGGTTTACGTGTGTCACCAGTAGGGTAGGGTGCAGCCGTGAGAGGAGCCAGGGCCTGGAGTTCCCTTCACATCATAAACTGCTTATTTGGAGACATGCCAGCCCAGGATTTGAGTGTTTATATATTGTGTTTTGGATGCTTTTTCTTTGTTGAAGTTTAGGTTATGTTTGAGAAAATGATCCAACTTCCCAAAGAAAGCAAAACATGGAAAGAAGTAAATGGAACTTCTCAATATTAGTGTTGGGAGCTGGTAATTATCCCTTGGTGGGTGAGGAGCATTTGTTTCCGATGTCTTGCCTTCAGAATAATTGTGTTAAAGTGATTTAAAAAGCGATTTGCCTTTATGTGTGTGGAGGGGTATGTGCGTGAGTGCAGTCTACTGAAGAGGGCAGTAGGGGACGTGTAGCCCTCTGAAGCTGCAGTTACAGGCTCTTGTGAGCTGCCTGATGTGGGCGATTGGAACCACTCTCCAGCCCTCTGCTCTTAATGCTGAGCCATCTCTACAGCCCATGTTCAAAGGAATTTTTTACTTTTTTTTTTTTTTTGAGACACGGTCTCTGTAGCTTTGGAGCTTGTCCTCGAACGATCCACCTGCCTCTGCCTCCCAAGTGCTGGGATTAAAGGTGTGCGCCACCACCGCCCGGCAAGGAATTTTTTAAAATATAGATATGTGAGCTTCAGTTCTTTTGGAAAGACCTGATAATTATGACTTGAAATGTCAGATTAAGAGGTGTCTCATCAGGTCAGAGTAATGGCTGATTTCTTTGAGCGGCGAAAAAGATGGTCTAGTGGATCAAGTTCCATTTCCTTCCTTGCGTGACTTAAGTTTAGGATCATGTTTAGTTCTAAGATACCAGAGGGCAAGACTCAAATGCCACAGTAGAACATGCTATTACGACCCATTTCTCTAGCCAATCAAGGTGACCTGAAAAAAATCCATCAATATTTTTTAGTTTCAAGAAAAATCTTTCAGTTTTTTAAAAAAGACATGAGACCCTGTCCCCCAAACCCAAACTAACCAAATGAAACCCATGGGTTATTAATTATCATTTAGCTAGGACAAAAACTAAGGAATTTCAAAGAAAGCTCTGATTATATACATGTGTAAGCAGTGTGGTTCCTTGAGCCATTCTTTACTGTTTTCTAGAAATAAGCTAAGTGTGGAATAATTGAACATCAATAAAATAACTGTTTCTAGCACATGTCCTGGTGACCCCCTCAGCTTCATGCTCGGGAACTCAACCTGCCTGAGTGGTTTTGTTGTTTGTGTATGGGGTGGTGCAGCCTCACTTAGGTTTTGCTGACTCTACAGTAGAGCTGAAATTGGTACCTGATGCCTAAAACCGAGAGCTTGTGAGCTCTCATCCATGTCTGCAATGTTCCATAAAGTTTGTAATTTTTCGTGATTACTTAAACATAGATGAATCCAGAAGAGCATGCTGGTAAAACAGCCTTAAAGCACATTTCATGGAATACAACTTTTTTAAGACCTTTAGAAAAATATCTTCTGTGTGAGTTCCCTTTGTAGGAAGAGTGTGTCCTTGTGCAATGCTCTAAAGAGGAGCCGCTGTTAAACACTGCATGCTGCACCGGGCTGAATGGCAGCGATGCGTCCTGCCTGGATCTGCTGCTTGTCTATTGTGAGCTGATTTCCAGTGTGTTCTTGGTTATTGCTGCTCAAGAAAGGATGCTTCCTAAACAGGTTCTCTGGGATGTCATGAAGCTTGAAGAATTGTAGGAGTCTCTGGTACACTGTGATGTTTTGCCTAAAGAAGGAAGAACCTTATAAAAGTCAAACTTTGGCATTTCTAAAGTGTTGGTTGAAAATGGAGTTTGAAGAATTTCTCTCTGTGGCCTAGCAAAATTGTGTTCTTAATATGCCCTAGCATTCTTGTGCTCTTAACTTCTCCCTAGTCCACCCTTCGTTCCTCCTGCACGCCTTCTGGGTTTGACTGCACAGTTAAAGTACTGATAAGGACTGTAAATTCACCATTAAAATTTGTTGAATAAAAGAACGTCTATCTTTTTCTCCAGCTTTTAATCTCATGCTTAGCATAGAAAGAATGTATCAAGTCAAATATCTCAGAAGCTAATTCCACCTTAACTAGTAATGTTTGTTTCTGATAAGACAGGGTACATGTAATTTGATAGTAACTTATGCTTTTAACTTTTTTTTTTTCAATTTTTATGTGTGTAGGTGCTTTTGCTGCATGCATGTATGTGTACCATACGGTGAGTACGGTGCTCGCTCACAGGTCATAGGGCGTTGGATATGCTGGAACTGGAGTTAGTAGATGATTGTGAGCCACTGTAAAGATGTTGAGAATTGAACCCAGGTCCTCTGGAAGAGCAGCCAGCTCTCTTAACAGTAGAACCATCTCTCCAGCCCCAACTTTACACTTCTTACAAAAGCATCTTTTGTTATCCTATAGTAACCCAAGTAAAGTATTTTCATGTATCTGGAAGCTTCAGTATGTTTTACTTGTTACTTACATCAACAAAGCACTAGTGTTTCATTTTCAATATCTCTGCTTAGAACATTAATTTAAAATATGATTACTACCACATCAGATTCGTATATGGTTTTAACATAAGGTAGTATTGTTGTACAATGATTCTTTAATATCTTTGCTCAATAAATAGTCTATTTTTTTAAAGAGATTTATTTATTTATTGTGTGTACAGTATTCTGCATACATGCATGCAGGCCAGAAGAGGGCACCAGATCTCATTACAGATGGTTGTAAGCCACCATGTGGTTGCTGGGAATTGAACTCAGGACCTTTAGATGAACAGGCAGTGCTCTTAACCACTGAGCCATCTCTCCAGCCCTCAAAAAAAAATTAAAAAACTATTGTTACCAAGCCAAATTTGTATATGATTTTAACATAAGTTAATATTGTACCACGATTTTATGTTAGCTTTCCATTCCATTGCTCTGACAAAATACCTCTGAAAGTTAAGTTGAGGCAAAGTTTAATTTGGCTCATGGTTTCAGAAGTTCATGATCAGTTGGCTTTGTGCCTGTGATGTGGTAGGGCTACATGAAATTACCCTGTGGTGATGAGGAAGGGAACATGGAAAGGGTTTCCCACACCATCAGGTAAATGCAGGCCTTGCATTCTCCCACTAAGCCCCAGGTCCTGAAGAGTTCTGCTACCTTCCTGTAGTACCATCAACTGGAGTATGATCCTATGAGGGACATGTGAGACCCAAACAGTGATGCATGAAGAATCACCATATTAAATCTCTATCTGTGTATCTGTATCTTAGTGATGTTTTCATTCTGATATGTCACAAAAACATCCTATTTCAGATTACTTTCTAAAATATTTATAATTCTTTAGGAATTTCATGCAATGGATTTTTATTATGTTCACCCTCTACTCTTCTCCACCCCTCCTAACATAGCCCCTCTTCACTATTTCCTTCCACATGTAAGACCAAGGGCCTGTCCATCCAGAATTACCTCAGTAAAACCTGTGCCTTAACATGATGTGTGGCCTCCAGAGACAGTGTATGGAGCTGGTGAGTGAGTTCATATATAGTGCATACGTCTCTTCATTCAGTGTTGTGTGAGATTTTCAGCTAGCCTTTCTCCATCTAGTGTTTTTACCTAGTGACACCTTGGGAACCATACTGACTTTAGGACTCATTCAGAGGCAGTAGCTCCCATTGGTGATTCCTTTTCCTTTAGGACTCATTCAGAGGCAGTAGCTCCCATTGGTGATTCCTTTT
>NC_022030.1:52281383-52286132 GCF_000317375.1 Microtus ochrogaster | reverse complement strand
TAGGACTCATTCAGAGGCAGTAGCTCCCATTGGTGATTCCTTTTCCTTTAGGACTCATTCAGAGGCAGTAGCTCCCATTGGTGATTCCTTTTCCTATCAGTCTTCAGTTTCTTGTGAAGAAAGGGTTTTCCTCCCATGTGGGTTTTGTTATCAAATAAAAAGATCCCAGCTTGTAGACTTCCTCAAGGATGCCCTTCATAGAAACTTCCTCTCTAATATGACTCTGTGGGTGTTGCAAATGTGTAGGAACAGATTTTCTTTCTGGAGAGTTTCCTCAGCAAGAAGGGGACAACCCACAGTTACAGCTTTCCACAGTACTTCACAGTTTTTTCTTCCTGTGAATTCTATTTAGCAAAGGGGAAGCTAAAGGGAAGATCTTACCACACTGGCCATCTTTTCCAGTTTTTACTTGCCGTTCACTGACGATGTGTTAGAGGGCATAGGTTTGTCTACTCCCCCCCCCCAACGTTTTCAGGTTTTAGGGTTTTGTTGCTTGTATTGATCCTTGCTGAGTAAGGGAGGGACAGTGGAAAGAACACAATTATAGGAAGAAACATGGCAGTTTCAAAGGACTCTAGGCCAAGTTCATTGTATTACATTCTTACATGAAATACTATTTAAAAGATGGTTACTATGTCTACATACTAAGCTGAGTAAAATCTGAGCCAGGTTAGCAGGAAGAGGAAGGGAACAGACATGAAAGAAACAGAGTTACTACAAGATATTCTCTATTATTTGTGGCTATTGTGAAGGCTGTAGCACAGGCACCGAGATAGACAATAAATAGCACCTCATGAATCTGAAACACTTCTGTAAGGCAAAGGATATTGTCAATAAGACAAAACAGTAGCCTACAGAATGGGAAAAGATCTTCACCAACTTTACATCTGACAGAGGTTTAACTCCAAAATATATAAGGAACTCAAGAAGCCAGATATCAAAAAATCAAACAAAAAATGGGGTATAAATTTAAACAGAGAATTCTCAGCAGAAGAATCTCAAACGGCTGAGATACACTTAAAGAACTGTTCAACATCTTTAGCCATCAGGGAAATGCAAATTAAAATGACTCTGAGAGTCCATCTTACACCTAGTCAGAATGGCTAAGATCAAAAACATTTAATGACAGCTCATGCTGGAGAAGATGTGGAGCAAACGGAACACTCCTCCACTGCTGGTGATTTCTCAGAATTTTTAAAGAGTACAAACTTCTTTAAAAATCAATATGGTGGTTTCTCAGAAAATTGGGAATCAAATCTCAGTCTACCTCAAGACCAAGATGTAGTGGCATTTCAATTGTATTTTAATAAATAAAGGCTTCCTGAAGATCTGAGAGTAAAACAGTCCCACTGCTCAGCCTTACAGACCAGGTTATGGTAGCACACACCTGTAATCCCAGTAGCCTCACTGGTTGCCATAGAAATTGGGTGGTGCATGCCTTTAATCCCTGCCCTAGAGAGTTATGTAAGACGGGGTGAGACAGCTCTCAGACACGGTCTCATCCTGAGATTCTGGGAGGCAGGATCACCATTTTGGCCAGAGATTGAGGTAAGAGTCAATGACTGACTGTTTTGCTTTTCAGATCTTCAGATTGAACCCTAATTTCTGACCCTCAGCTTTTATTAATTGTGCTTCACCCAGCTATACCAATCTTGGGCTTATACCCACAGCATGTTCAATCATACTACAAGTACACCTTCTCAGCTATGTTCATAGCAGCATTATTTGTAATAGCCAGAACCTGAAAACAACCTAGATGCCCCTCAACTGAAGAATGGATACATTGGAATATTACTCAGTTGTTAAAAGCAATGGCATCATGGAATTTGCAGTCAAATGAATGGAACTAGAAAAAGCATCCTGAGTGAAGACCCCGAAAGACAAACATGGTATGTACTTATTCATGAGTGGATATTAGCTGTAACATAAAGGATAACCATGTTACAATCCCAGAGAGACTAGGTAATGAGGAGGGCCCAAAGGGGATGTATGGATTTCCCTGGGAAGGGGAAATAGATCTGGGTAGACCGGGGGCAGGAGGGGATGGCAACATGAGGGTCCCATTTAGGAGTGAATGGAAGGGGAGAGTAATGAAAAAGATGTCTTGATGGGGGGGGGGGTGATTTCAGGGTCAGGTAGCAAAGGAATCTTCCACAAATCTACAAGGATGACCTCAGCTAAGACTCCTAGCAATAGTGGGTAGGTAGCCTGAACTGGCCATTTTCTATAATCAAATGGGTAACTATCCCAATTGTCATTGGAGAGCCTTTGTTCAGTGACTGATGGAAACCGAATACACAGCTAAGCACTGATCCAAACCTGGTTAATCCTGTTGAGAGGGGGAAAGGATTGTTTGAGTCAGCAGTGTCAGGGTCATCCATAACGGAACCCACAGAAGCAACTGGTCTGCTTCTGGGAGCCCACAGACTATGAACCGCTAGCTTGGAAGCCTGAATGGGACAGGCCTAGGCTCTCTGCATGTGTGATGGTTGTGTGGCTTGGTCTACTTGTGAAACTCTTAGCAGTGGGAGCAGGTTTAGTCCCTAATGTTTTGGCTAGCTTTTGGGAACCTATTTTGGGTCTTCTTGCCCAGCCTTAATACAAGGGGAGGAGCTTAGTCCTACCTCAATTTGATAGGCTATGCATTGTTGGAACCCATGGGAGGTCAGCCCCTTTCTGAACAGAGGTGGAGGAAGGGTGGATTGGGAAGGTAGGCCAGAGGGGAAGTGGGGGAGGATATGTGAGGGGGGAGGGAAAGCTGTGGTCGGGATGTAAAAATAAATGAAAAAAACTTAATTAATAAATTTTAAAAAGGAAGCTAACAGGCCGTGCCTTGGACCCTATTCCAGTCATCCATCAGATATGTGTTGGCTTTAGAGAGGAACTCTTAGCAAAAGTGGCCTACAAGTTTCTGTCAGGTAACCTAGGCAACAGTTATCATAACTCCCATCAAAAGTGTTACCTTCAGCAAGCTAGTGGGAGGCTGATCACATTTTACTCAACTGAGTGGCCCCCAAATTTATCTATTCTTAAGCCAACAAAGGAAATGTGGTTTTGCTTGCATGCAGCGGCATCCAAGTTGGTTCTAGGGCCTTCCGTAGAATGAGGCATTTCCTTGGTAGCAGTCCCCACTTACTTGGCTGGTCCAGTCTTGTGGATCCCAGATGTAAGCGTTCTGTGTGTGTTTGTGGAATCTGACTCAAAGGCCTCACCTCTGTTTCTTGACTTCATTCTTCATGAGAGTGTGGGTGGCTTCTGGCCCCATCACTCTAAGGAGGCAGCTCTCAGATGGGGCCCCAGGGACACTACGTCAGCAGATCCAAGGTTTGAAGATGGCCTCTGTGCCCTTGGGTCAGCTCTGCTCCCGAGCACGGCTTTTTTTTGGGAGGGCTTCCTTGCTTTCTCCTGAACATGGCGTGGCTTTTCTCCACCAGTTCCCATGCTGCTTGTCCTCCTCTGGCCATCCATCAAAACTTGGAATCTCAGCCTCAGCCTCAAGCTTTCATCAAAACAAGCTTGGTCTCCTTGCTTTCTGCTTCAGTATAAGGAATGAAGCCTCATGTCCAGTCAGGAGCTTTGCTGGTTTCATGATGTACCGGTCGGTACTCAGGAGCCAACCAGGCACCAAGACCTGGGTGTGACACCTTGGCCTTCCTCAGACAGTTTCCTCCTTCCACACCTCTCTGGTCTCGTCTATCAACAGATACCTTGACCTTTAGGGTAGCCTCCACACTGGCCCTTCAGTGTTCATTTTTTTTTAAATACTTCTCAGACTTTTTCCCACACTACTGCCAGGGTGACCTTTCCAAAAACATAAATTGAATTATGCCTTATAAAAAATAATCTCACTGAGATATAATTCACCCACTACAGCTTAAAGTTCATGCCTAACTAGGAGATGTGTGCAAACAGTCCTACATCTAATTTTAACATTTCCCCGTACTCATTAGCAACCGTTTCCTGCTCCCTTTCCTCATCCCTAGAGACTCCTGATTTACTTTTTCTGGATTTATTTATTCCGGATATTTAATACACATATGTAATATGTAGCCATTTATGATTGGCTTCCTCCTGGAAAGGAGTTTTCAAACATTGTGTGTCTGTGCATGTGCACGTATATTCCCATTCTGGCAACATATAGAGGCTCCAGGGCAGCTCCTGAGGGTAGCTTCTCTCCTCCCACCATGTGGGGACTGGAGTTACTCCCTGAGCTACCTTGCCTGCCCAGCAAGTCTTCTTTGTTTCTTTCTGTTTAGAAAATATGACTTTATCTTCAAACTTTATTTTTAGTTTTTCCTTTTTGGTTAGCACACAAATATTAGGTTTCATCGTCACACTTTAACATATGTATATATCATTATATACTTAAAATATATTATCAGTATATATCAATTTCGCATAATAATGTGTTTCATTATGGCATTTTCACACATGTACATAATGTATTTACATCATATTTAGCCCCATTGCTCTCTCAGCTCATTCTCGTTCCCACTCAGCCCCTTCTTTCCAATATGCATTGTTCCTAGTCATGCCCAAACTACCTCCCTCACTATCTCGCTCTCTAGTTGGTTCTCTCCAGATCATGCCCATCTCCACTTTAATGATATATACATTCCACTACTCTCCCTTGTTCGCCTCTCCCTTTAGGCCGCTTTCTACACATCATGGTCCCTTTCTTTCTTTTATCTCTCCTTCCCACCCTCTCTTCCTCCCTTCTTCCCTCCCTTCTTCTCTCCCTCCCTCCCT
>NC_022030.1:52272334-52281283 GCF_000317375.1 Microtus ochrogaster | reverse complement strand
CCTCCTTCCTTCCCTCCCCCCACACACATACACACATACGTATACACACACAAACACATTTATCTGTTGGTGAATGTCTGTAGGAGAAAAAGCAGGCACAACCTGGTGGCCAGCCTATCTAGCACACTGGGCTTCAAAATAAGAAGCATGGCACCCTGTGCTCCTGAGTATTCCCAGAAGCCAGAACATTATTCCACATAGAGACCCTGGTGGTGTTAGCACACGCTGTGCAGTCCGTGAGGTAATCAATCACAGTCAATAGGCTTCCACTAGGTAAATAATTTTTTACATGCAATAAAGCAGAAGCTGTTCCCTGAAACCATCCAGAGTGGTTCATCTCCGCATCCTTTACCAACTCATGGGTATTGCTATCTTATCAGGAGACACCCCGGTATTGTTGGCGGACATCGAGGCTGGTTCCACATCTTGGATGTTGTTCTAAATCATGGCTGCAGTGAACATGGATGTGCAGGCACTTCTGAAAGCTGACTTAAAATCCTTCAGATAGATACCCAAGAATGGAATAGCAGCCTCCACAGGATGTACACCTTCTACTGAGATCTGAGAAAGGATGCTCTTGAAATGGCAAGAGATCTGGGGACAGTTCTCTCCCATCACTCTTCCCTGGTGACTTCTCTAAGCTGGTAGCAAAACTGCTCAGAACCACTCTACCTTGAAGGGGTTTACTGTGCCATGATTTGTGAAGCTAGAAGGATGCTTCAAATTTCAGGGCAGAACAAGACAATTGCTCCCAACGAGCTACATTTGTCTCCCAGTTTCCCTAAACATGCTTGGGTCAGGATGGTCCTTTCCTTTCCTTTCCTTTCCTTTCCTTTCCTTTCCTTTCCTTTCCTTTCCTTTCCTTTCCTTTCCTTTCCTTTCCTTTCCTTTTCTTTTCTTTTCTTTTTTAAATTCTCGTTTCAGTTGAAGGGAGGAAAGGAGAGGCTCAGCTTACATTTTGATCTAATTAAGTTAGAGCCCTCTGAGGCAGATGCAGGGGCCAGACAGGAAGTCTATGGAGGTGTATCAATGCAGCCTTGTGCTGCTGATGCTGGGTGAGAAGCACCGGACTCTGCAGACTTGAGCAATCCGGTTAAGTGGCAGATCCTGGAGTTCTCTGCTCTGTGGGAAAGAGAATTCTTACAGCTGGTGAGTTTACTTTCCCATAAGCCTCATGAGTCCATACGCTGTTGAAAAATCAGCTCCCACCAGCAAAATTCCGCTCAGCTGCTGGTGTGGTCTTTGGGAAAGACATGCCATTTTGTTATTCATATTTGTGACATCTTCTAACTGAAATAACCGCAAGGCACTGTTTTTATCAAATGTGACAAAATACTCAAGGGAAGCAGCTTCAGAGGATTGAAGGTCTGCTTGGGCTCATATTGACAGAGGTTTCAGCCTTCGTCCCCCTCTGGCCCCACTGCTTTTGGCCTGAGGCAAGTCCTGTCATGGTGGCCCAAGGATGTGGTGGAGGAGGCTGCTTACCTCACACAGAGATGTACAGAGAGGAAGAGGCCGAGGACAAGACATACACTACCAGAAGAAGCAGCCACTCATGAGACTCCAGAAACAGGAGGGGAAACAAAAGCAAGTTCACAAAGATCCTCAAAGCCATCGGAGTCTGTGTGAGCCCGACAAAGACTGTCCCTCAAAAAACAAAACAAAATAGGCTGGACATAGGGGGGCACACCTTTAATGCCAGCACTCAGGAGGCAAAGGCAGGCGGAGCTCTGTGGGTTCAGTGCCTGCCTGGCCTACTTAGCAAGTGCCCGTGAGTCGATGATAATCTTTTAAGAAGAAGAGCATGTACCCCTCAACAGTACATCCCAGTGATCCATTTCCTCCATTCAGGCTCCACCTTCCACACTTCCCATCAAAACCTGTAGTGATCAATTATAAAATCACTACTTAATTAATCCATCCATTAGGTCGGTCAGCACCTTCATGATCTAATGACTTCTTGAAAACACAAGCTCTGAGCCCTGCACTAGGGACCAAGACTTCAGCATACGGGCCTTCGGGGTTGGGATGGGGTGATAGAGTCATTCTTCTAGAGAGATGAAAATGTACCTCACACAAAAATATGGACATTAATGTTTGCATCAGCATTATTCAAAATAGCCCCAGAGTAAAAACAGTTCAAATGCCTAGCAAGTGTCCAGACTATTTTATTTACTTTTTGATAGGTAAACAAAATGCAGTATATCCATACAAAGAGATATCACTTAGCCAATAAGAAAATTAGACACTTACACATGCCACAGCACTGATGAACTTTGAAAACACAGCTAAGCAAGACCACACCCCAGTCAGATTGGATATCATTAAGAATGACAATGGCCAAAAAAAAAAAAAAATGCTGGCGGGGAAAGAGGGAGCAAAAGTATAGACTGGATCACCCACTGTGGAAATCAGCATGTATTTTTCAAAAACTAAAAACAAATGGTATATGTTCCAACTATACCATTCTTGAGTATATATTAGAAGGGTTCTAAGTCAGCTTTCAGAAGTGCCTGCACATCCATGTTCACTGCAGCCAAGACAGAGAACAACATCCAAGATGTGGAACCAGCCTAGACATCTGCCAACAATACCGGGGTGTCCCCTGAGAAGACGGCGATACCCATGGGTTGGTAAAGGACTGTGACCTGAAGATGCTTTGCATTGCATCACACTCTGCTTTGACCACCTCTTCCCTCTCTTCCTTCACTCAAGTCCTCAAACAAGAATGCTGACCTGAAGATGTGGGTGCAAAGGATATATGGAGAAACAGAGCCAGCAGCGGCAGTGGCAGCACACACTAGATAGCGCCCACAAAAGGAAGCTTCTGCTCAAGCCTGCAAAGGCTCTGGAGTGTAAACCCCGATGCAGAGATGCCTGACTCCAGGCTGTGGAGGGGACTGTTATTCCCATCTCTCATGGGGTTGGAGTTCAAAGAACCTCAATTTCCTCACCTTGCTTTTAGAAACAAGCCCACCCCAGGAACAGGAGGCCCAGCCTCTGAAGAAAAGCCTCAAGTGTTCTCATGAGAATCAAAGCCCCACAAACAAAGCCAGATATATACCAGTGGTAAAAATGGATCCCGGGGGAGAGCATGGGCAGTGCAGTTACTTCCTCTGGGGTGTATATTATTATTAAAGTGCAAAAATGGATGAAATGAGTCCCCCAAGTCCCTACTGAGATATGCTTGAGTTCACAACCACATGGAGACCTGACTTCATGCAGAATCGTGAACAGGCCTTTTATTCTTCCCCAGACTGCCCAACTGCTGCCAGCTCAACCTTCCACAGAAGCCTTTCACCATGCCTTTCACTTCTCACAAACCTCCCATAGCGTCCCATTGCCTTAGTGGCATGCCTAAAACTCCATTACATGATATTCGAGGCTCTAAAGAAAAGATTTCATCTTATGTGTGAGTGTCTGTGTACCACATGCATGAAGCACCCTCAGAGCCCAGAAGAGAAGGTTGGATGCCCTGGGACTAGGGGCTACAAATGGTTGTGAGCACTGTTGGTTGCTAGTGTTGGGAACTGAACCTGGGTCCTCTGCAAGGGTAGTAAGGGCCCTTAACTTCCGAGCCATCTCTCTAATCCTGTATTTGAAGCTTTTGAACATGTAACCCGTGTTACATGTTTTGGCCTGTCTAATCAGAGTCCTCTTTTTTTCCTCCTGAGGACCATCAGTTCCAGTCAGATGAGTCCGTGGGCACAGAGAGTCTGAAGATGCCATGAATTCTGTTCTAGACCTGCTGGTTGTGGGACACAGCAATAAGTCCCCTCCTCCAGGCTCAGGGTCCTGGTTCATAAAGGGGAACTGTGAGGCGGTGGGGAGGATTCTGGTGGGTACAGTATGATGGAGCTCAGACTAGTTAATGGCTGGAAAAGGTGGTGTTTAAATCTGACGCCACACCATTCCCACAGAACAAACAATGCTGTGTGTGGAGGCGCTCTAACACGTTCACCAACGGAAACTGTTTGTACACTGAGCATCACTGCTGTGCCTTATGCTTCTTGTCCAGGCCTCACAGATGCATCTTCTCACAGAAAGGACTTAATCTGGAGAGGCATTTGGATCTCTACTCTATGGCCCTAGTGTTTTCATCCTGGATCATGCACATTTGCAGGATTTAGATGTGCACATCTGCAGGATTTGGATGCGATAAGAAAACACAGCAAGGGCTCTGTGTGTAGACACCCATGGTCCAACTCCTTTAAAGTTACAATCCTCTTGACTCCCTTGTAGGAAAATCAGAGCTTGGGAGTCTGACTCTCTGTTATCTCTTGTTTTTGTTTGTTTTGGTTTGCTGGGGGCAAGTAGGTTACTTCCGCTCAGAATTTCCAGTTTTCTGAGTTGAAGGAATTCCCCCCTTCCTGCCCTTGTGGGCAGCGCCTTCTTCCCCTTCCCTTTCCCTCACTCACACCCAGAGTACCTGGATGTTTTTCTTCAAAGAAAACTACGTGGCCAGTTCCAGCACAGCCAAATAAAAACCACAAGCGGAGCATCATGACATGGTCCTCTGCCTCATAGGTCATATTTTTTGGCAAATGGCTGTGTCCTGTTAATTGTCATTCCCATGGTGTTCAGCTTCTTCATTCATTGGATACATGGCTTTTCCTGGCTTTGGACCATTTGGAATGGTCCACATTGATTAAAATGGGAAGAAAAAGCAGTCATTCTTCTACACTGAGAGAGAGTGTATGTGTGTGTGTGTGGGGAGGGTATATTTTAGAGACTATATTTCTTAACTCCAGAGAAAGAAGCTGCCATTGAGAGTAACTGGTCAGGATGGAGGTGGAGGTGATTTAGGAGGAAAGTTATGAGTCTCCTTCCTTCGTCAATTCATTATAATTCTTTTCCTTTCTGTGCTCCATTAATCAACAGAGTTGCACCAATTAGCTCACAAAGTCTATTGAAATCAATTTTTTCATTTAACTTTTATTTATTTATTTTTTTATTGATTTTTATGGGGCTCTACATTTTTCTCTGCTCCCTCTGCCTCTCCCCTCCTCTTCAACCCTCTCTCAAGGTCCCCATGCTCCCAATTTACTCAGGAGATCTTGTCTTTTTCTACTTCCCATGTAGATTAGATCCATGTATGTCTCTCTTAGGGTCCCATTGTTGTCTCTGTTCTCTGGGATTGTGATTTGTAGGCTGGTTTTCTTTGCTTTATGTTTAAAAACCACTTATGAGTGAGTATATGTGATAATTGTCTTTCTGTGTCTGACTTACGTCACTAAAAAAGATGTTTTTTAGCTCCATCTATTTGCTTGCAAATTTCAAGATGTCGTTATTTTTTTCTGCTGTGTGGTACTCCATTGTATAAATGTACCACATTTTCCTTATCCATTCTTTGGTTGAGGGGCATTTAGGTTGTTTCCGGGTTCTGGCTATGACAAACAATGCTGCTACGAACATAGTTGAGTACATGACCTCGTGGCATGATTGAGCATCCTTTGGATATATACCCAAAAGTGGTATTGCTGGGTTTTGAGGAAGGTTGTTTCCTAATTTTCTGAGAAATTGCCACACTGACTTGCACTCCCACCAGCAATGCAGGAGTGTTCCTTTACCCCACATCCTCTCCAGCATAAGTTGTTATCAATGTTTTTAATCTTAGCCATTTTTTACAGGTGTAAGATGGAATCTCAGAGTTGTTTTGATGCTCATTTCTCTGATGACTAAGGCTGTTGAGCATTTCCTTAAGTGTCTTTCAATCATTTTAGATTCCTCTGTTGAGAGTTCTCTGATTAGGTCTGTACTCCATTTTTTAATTGGATTATTTGTTCTTTTGATGACCAATTTCTTGATGAACTCAATTTTTGAACACTGTAGATGAACCTACTTTTAAACTGCACTATAGATACTATTTAAAAAAAAAACACTGTATAGTCAGCATAAAGCGAGACTGTGGAACCTTGGTTATGACAATAACATAAGCATCTAGGACTGCCCAGGATAGGAACAACCGGAGAACCACCATAAATGAACTGCCCATGCGTGCTTAAGCATTGCCGGGCCGTAAATGAATGAATGAAATGAATAGATACTATAGTATAGGCACTGTGAGGCAGATGCTCAGCATCCAGGGTCGAGTTGGGACAGGTACTTTCCTCAGCAGTTGAGGGCCTCTCTCTTGCTCTTGTGTCCTTTCTGGGGTGGGTGGTCCAGGGCTTCTTACTCTTTGGAGGCCATGTAGACCATGAGGTCCACAACCCTGTTGCTGTAGCCATATTCCTTGCCATGCCAGGAAATGGCCTTTCCAGAGATGTTAGTGAGAGCAATGCCAGCCCCAGCATCATCAGTGGAAGAATAGATGCCACTGTTAAAGTCACAGGTGACAACCTGGTCCTTAGTCTAGCCCAGGAATCCCTTTAGAGGGCCCTTGATGCCTATGTCACCACTTTCTTGATGTCATCACACTTGGCAGCTTTCTTCAGGTCAGATCCATGACAGACACATTGGGGGTAGGAACATGGAAGGCCATGTCAGTGAACTTCTCATCTAGTACTGGATGACCTTGCCCACAGCTTTGGTAGTATCAGTGGATGCAGGGATGATGTTCCAGGAGGCCTCACAGCCATCACACCACAGCTTCCCGGGGGGGGGGGGCATCCCCAGGCTTCTTGGGTGGCAGTGATGCTTGCTTTTTGCAGCTTTGGTTTACTACTTCGCAGGGTAGAGGACATGGGAACCGGAGAGTCCCAAATCACATAGCTGGCTGCTGAAGAGAGCTATTTAGTTCAGGTGCCCGGGTTGTGCTTGCCACAGCTCTCTATGACTGTGGGTTTTTATCCCTCCCCTCTAGAGGGTAATTCAGACGCACAGGCTTGAGATTGAAAATTTAAGACTTTGTGATCTTTTGCATTTCTTCTTTGGATAACGCAAAAGAGAAAAGTTTTGGCTAATGTGATCCTGGAACCTCGTCATAACTCACACATGGGGTCTTTTCAAGTGATTCATCTCATTACAAGCTGGCTCACTCGGTCCACAGCCCTTTCCCAGCACCATTAGGTGGCTGTTGTCACGACAAGCACAGCTGAGGCGACACAACTGCTCCCCACCCTCTTTGCTCCCCGATCCCAGAACATGGCGTGTTCTGGGTGCTGTCACACACAGCTAGGAGGAGCAGAAGGTAGCTCAGATAAAGCTGAGTTTGGAGCTCCCTGGCCTGTTTCACAGACCTGCCTCTTCATGTCCATCTGCCTCTACCGTTTGCCTTCTAGTGGCAAACTGTAACCTTCCACCTCTGCCTTCTAAACAAGGACCTGTGTGTTAGCTGGTGGTCCGTGATAGCCAGAGTCACTGTACCTCCAGCTTGGTGGTCCCGTCTCCTAGGAGTTTATACTTAGAACATGGGGTCTGACATTGGAAGAAAAGACATAGGACGCCTCAAGCAGGAGCCACAGACTTTGATTTGGGAGGTCCCCACACTCCCACATTGCTCCTGGAGTCATGTCTTTTCCTCACAGGGCTTTCTGATTTGGGGGTGGATGGGGGGATGGCGGTATGCTTGCTGGGCCAAGAGGAAATTTGTTTTCCATGACAGTGAGAATTACTAACTTAAAACACTTCTAGCCAAGGAATGTTTGAAAACAGAGGCCTGGTCAGGGAATAAGGCGGGGTGCTTTTTTGGGATAGGGAAGGGACCTCAGTAAGCACCCATTTCTTATGCGCATGCGTAGAAGAGGGAAGTCGGTCTCTTTGTAGTTGTAGTTCCTGAATTTCCCACAAGATGGCGGAGGAACTCTGTCTTCCCAGCGCAGCATCACAAGTCTGAAAGATGGTTTGGTTTGAGAAAGCCTTTCAGGGCTTCACAAGAAACCTGACATTAAAAGCATTTTACTTGAATAGTCAATGGAAAGTTGAGTTCCTATAAAACTAAATGAAATATGTAGGGAAGTTCCCAGGGATGTATACAAGAGATCAGTGTCAGATAGGGAATTGATAATTGGCAGTGTCAGATAGGGAATTGATAATTGGGGGAAGGGGTTGTGCTTGAGGGTTAGGCAGGATAAACTGTTCAAAGGCAGCTTGAAATGAAGTCTAACTATTGGTTTAGACTTAGGACTTTAGACATCACATCGGACGATCACGATGAATAACATTTAGGTGTGTGCAGTGGCGACAGTAATCTAACAGCTCCTGTTTTTGGAGAGCTTGCATCCTACTGGGAGGCTGACAACAGCTTAGATAAGAAAAACAACCGGTGTGTAGGATGGCAGCGAACACCGTGGGGACATCGGGTGGGAGGGGAGGCATGTAGCTTTGAATACACGGCACAGAAGACCTCCTGGGAAAGACGACATCTCAGTGAGACCTAAAGGCTTTATGAGCAAGCCCTGAAAAGTTTAGGGGACAGACTTCCTGGCAGGGGACACGGTAACGTAGCAGCCCTGAGACAGGACCGAGGAGGCCAGGCTGGATGCCGGGCAGAGTCAGGCTGGAGGACAGGATATGAGTCAGAGGGAGTCTCGGGTAAAGAGGGGGATTTTAAAAATGGCTTTTTAATAGCATGTATTAAGTATATATTATAATGAGTTCCATCATACTGTTCTCTGCAAATACATATTTCAGTATTATTCGCCTTTTATTGCCCCTATCTGTCCCCTCCAACTCCCAATAGTCATTTTCCTCTTCTTAATTAGCCCCTTATTACCTTCGCCTTTCATACTTCTTATTTTTATCCTTTGGACATTGTGAGTTTATTCCTGTTATTTAAAGGTATTTATTACAGTGGCTGCACACAGAGGAATGCATGTTTTTGAGAAAATGGGAATTTTGAATTGGAATGATGAAACTAAACCTTGTAAGAGAGAGGGTAATGACCTGTACCTACCAAAACAGCACCCAGGCCAGGCCAGCATCCTACCAAAACAGCACCAGCCATACCAGCACCCTACCAAAACAGCATGCAGCCATGCCAGCACCCTACCAAAACAGCATGCAGCC
>NC_022030.1:52265237-52271909 GCF_000317375.1 Microtus ochrogaster | reverse complement strand
TAGGGTCTCCTGCCTGTTCAGGGCACAGGAGAAGGCATAGGGTCTCCTGCCTGTTCAGGGCGCAGGAGAAGGCATAGGGTCTCCTGCCTGTTCAGCTTCCATCCACTAGGTGCCAGTGGCACAGCTAAGCCGGGCTTTGAAGGTTGGGCACGATATTAATAGGAATTAGCTAGAATGGAGTGGGAAGGCTCCTCAGCCAGGGAAACAAGCTGACATTTGACAAATGCCTCTGTGTGGAGACCAAGGTCCCTTTCTGGAGCCATGGAAACCATTTTCTCAGCTCCCCGATCCCCTGCTTTTGGCCTAGGCGCAATTTCCATGACATCTGTCTTACAGCAGATGGAGGCCTGGAGCCAGAGGCTAAGTGATTTGTTTTATTTTTTTAGGGAGGTCTAAGCATGACAATACGTGTTATACAATTTAAAAAAAAAAACAAGAGTAAGAAGAAAAACTGCTCTTTTAGCCTCCTCCCCTCTCCCTCCTACTGCCCCCTGGCATCATCCCAAAATGAGAAATGAGAAACTTGTATTTCCTAGCTTCCAGATAGGGGTCAGATTATTTTTCTACCATTGAAATATAAAATTAATTTATTGCCTTAGTTAAATTTGATTTTACACCCCCCCCCCCCACACCACACACACACTCAATTGAGATATTTTTGTTGCTGTTGTTTTAAAAAGAAACTCACTGTAGCTCTGTAATAGAGTTTGAAGTCAGGGATGGTAATGCCTCCAGACAATCCTTTATTGTATAGGATTGTTTTGGCTAAATAAGGGTCACAGAGTCTACAATTGGTGATCCTAAAGAAGCTAAGTAAGAAGGTGAACCAAAGGAAAAACTCATAGTTATCCTCTTGTCTATGGGAAGTAGACAAAATTGCCGGGGAGAAAATTGGGATCTTGGGGGTGGGGTGGGAGGGGGGTAAGGGGAGATGGGGAGAAATAAGGGAGAAGGGGAGGATGGGGGGAACTTGGGGAAAAAGGAGGATTGGGATAAAGGAAGGTTGGATAGGGGAGCACGGAAGCACAATTCTTAGTTAAGGGAGCCACCTTAGGGTGGGCAAGAGACTTGAACCTAGAGTGGCTCCCAGGAGCCCAAGCTGAGGTCCCCAGTTAGTTCCTTGGACAGCTGAGGATAAAGAACCTGAAATGACCCTATCCTATAGCAATACTGACGAATATCTTGCATATCATCATAGAACCTTCATCTGGTGATGGATGGAGATAGAGACAGAGACCCACACTGGAGCACTGGACTGAGCTCTCAAGGTCCCAATGAGGAGCAGAAGGAGGGGGAACATGAGCAAAGAAGTCGGGACCATGAGGGGTGCACCCACCCATTGAGACAGTGGAGCTGATCTATTGGGAGCTCACCGAGGCCAGCTGGACTGTGACGGAAAAAGCATGGGATAAAACTGGTCTCTCTGAACATGGCGAACAATGAGGACTGCTGAGAAGCTAAGGATAATGGCACGGGGTTTTGATCCTACGTAATGTGCTGGCCTTGTGGGAGCCTAGCCAGTTTGGATGTTCACCTTCCTAAATATGGACGGA
Source organism: Microtus ochrogaster (assembly GCF_000317375.1). Lineage (NCBI taxonomy): Eukaryota > Metazoa > Chordata > Mammalia > Rodentia > Cricetidae > Microtus > Microtus ochrogaster. The sequence goes on along the minus strand of NC_022030.1, from coordinate 52,270,356 downwards.
GGGGGGAGGACCTAGGACTTACCACAGGGCAGGGAACCCTGACTGCCCATTGGACTGGAGAGGGAGGGGGAGAGGAGTGGGGGGAGGGGGAGAAGGGTGGGAGGAGGGGGAGGGAAATGGGAGGCTGGGAGGAGGTGGAAACTTGGTTTAACTTGGTTTTGTTTTTCCTTTTCTCAATAAAAAAAAAAAAAAAAAAGAAAGAAAGAAACTCCACAGACCCAGCATCAGGTTTCATGGAGCATTTGCTGAAGTGCTTATCTTCAGTAATTCTTTTCCTGGATACCTTCCAATTATTTCCAGAGGACAAACTCATGCTGTGTTAAAGATCTCTCTGTCTTTGTCTCTCTCTGTCTCTCTGTCTGTCTCTGTCTCTCTCTGTGTGTATCTTTATGGCAGCAAGAGCTCTGATGATTTCAGCCTTGGGAGGGCCAAGCTTCAGAGTCTGGTTGAAGTAGAAAATATAAGGCTTTTAAGGGGTGTTTGAGGTAGGAGAGCAGGGAAACCCTTAGGTAAGCAGAAGGGATAGCTACCCACTTTTTTTTCTCTGCTTGACTCTTGCTAGATCTGCTTCCAGGTAGCGGCTATAAGGATAGCTGCTATCCAACAACACAGAGGGCTTCAGGTGGAGAGCCTTGCCTCTGAGCATGGGAAGGGCTTGTTCCTGAGGTCTCCAAAGCTGCTTGTCCATCACCATCATCAGAGATGCTTGTGTGATGAGATGACCCCCACACCCGGGCTTCTGGGTCAGTCGCGTCTGATCAGCCCAATACACGAGTTGCTGGTGAAATTCTGACGAGCTCCACGTACCATATTGGCAGTCAGAAACGATTTCACACAGTTTAATAGAAACTCAGGTGTTTCAGGACTATGCTGAGGAAGAGGTCTGCTGCTTCGTCTGCTGAAAACAGGACGACTCTGCTTGTGTTTCTGAGACAGGACCTTCCTCTACTGCTGGCCTCAAACTCAGGGCAATTCTCCTGCCTCAGTCTCCTGAGTGCAGGGATGACAGATGTGAGCTACTATGCTCAGTTTTGTTTGTTTGTTTTGTGTGTTTGAATACGTGTGTGTGTGTGTGTGTGCACATGTGTGTGGATGTGCGTACCTGTATGTGTGCATGTGGACATCAGAAAACAACTCTGGGTGTTGTTCCTCAGGTACCCCTCATACCTTGAGATAGTTTCTCATTAGTCAACTCTTTTCAAGTAAACTGAGATAACAGATTACTGAGACCAGGTGCTCACCCGTCTCTGCCTCCCCAGTGCTGAGACAACAAGTTCTAGCCACGCCATCATGTTTTGCTTTCTCTCTACTTTAAACATGGATCCTGGGGATGGGACAGAGGAAAGCACTTTGCTTTTTACAAGAAAGGTGCTTTACCAACCCAACTGTTTCCCTAGCTTTTGTTTTCTTTTAGAGGTGAGTTTTCTATGTAAATGAAGATATTAAGACCCAAGAAGATACAGAAGGGAGAACATGGAGTTTTGACATTTTGAGACTTCCCTTGTATACATGGCGATCCTTTCCTTATTTGTTTTACTATTCTGCTTTGCTTATGCAATAATAAATGCTGTCATCAAACACTATTTTTGTGGTCCACCATGCCCTGGTCAACGACTCTGGTGCTCAGGCTAGAGCTAGTACGTATGACTTTGTTGATGGAAGGAGTTTGTGCATATTGACATGCATCTGTCATGTCATTCACGTGGTCATGACAGTGACTTCATGCTTGGTCTCTGCTGACATCTGTCAGCCTTACGAAAATGCCCACCTCTTACATTGTCCTTGCTGGACAGGGGCCGAGACTCAAAAGAGCCAGCCGGCTGGCACCTACAGCCAAGGACTATTTATTTTAATCTATTTTCCTGTTGCTATGGTAACAATACCCTGACAGAAGCAACTTAAATGAGAAGGGCTCTGTTTTGGCTCACAGTTGGAGGCAATAGTTCAGCACAGTGGGGCAGTCACAGTGGCCTACGTTCAAAGGAGCTGACCAGACAGCACCTACAGCCAAGACGCGGAGATGGATGAACGTTTGCCCACAGCTAACTCTCCTTCTTATGCACCCACAGAATGGTGCCATCCACAGTGGACGAGTCTTCCCCCTTCAGCTCATCACATCACAGGCATGCTCAGAGGCCCACCTCCAAGGTGATTCTAGATCTCACCAAGTTGAACAATTGAGATTACCCACCACGGTGTCACTAATAAACAAAGCAAGGTTTTCCCAGGTGCTGGAAAAACCAAAGTTTTCTTAATGGATGAATGATGGCAGCTGCTCCATCTCTTTCTCATTGAGTGCCGTAGAAATTGAGACCGCGGGAGACTGGCTGCCCTGTGAGCAGTCCTGATTTTTATGGCAACATCCCAGCACTATTTCGAAGGCGCCTTCTCTACTAGCAGTGGAGCAATGAAGACTAATGGAGGACCTCGTTTCAGAGGTCTTGACTAGCTTTAGAATCATGATCTGACAGGGAAGTGTGAGATTTGGAGAATGTGTCATCTGTGGGAACTTAATGGCTCCCTGTCAGGTCATAACTGGCTTTCTTCAAAGAGTCTTAAACATGAAGACATGACCAACTCATTTATGGCTTCTCTCCATTAACAGGGATGCCCACTCTCCATGGATGGAACAATGATGGCAAATGGTTCCAACTATGTCACGAAATACAGCTCAGTTATAAGACATTGTATTGGAATTCTCTTGAGCAGTGGTTCTCAACCTTCCTAATGCAATGACTCTTTAATGCAGTTCCTCATGTTGTGGGGACCCCAAACCACAAAATTATTCCCATTGCTACTTCATAGCTATAATTTTTCTACTGTTATAAATAATAATGAAAATATCTGATTATAGTATGTTTAATATGTGAACCCTGTCTGACCCCTAAAGGGGTTGTGACCCAAAAGTTGAGAACCGCTACTCTAGAGGCATGGATGGCTACAATGAACATTTACTATAAGGGGCATTTGTTAACTTGGCTTACCCACAGGGGCTGGGCAGTCTATTAATGGCTGTCCACATGCAGAAGAGGCTGAGAACCTGGAAGCCAGCTGCTCAGACATGAAGTTGGATGCCTCAGTGGTTCTAATTTGGTACTGAGCTGCCAGTCTCTGGAAGGCTGATGTTCTATGGGATGGCAGTGAAGGATGGTGGTGGAACAGCAGGAGAACTGAACTTGCCAGCAGGAAGGCGGGCATGGTGCTGGAGCAGTAGGCTGAGAGCTTACTTCTGATCCACAAACATAAGCACATATACACACGCACACAGAAAGAGAGAGAGAGAGAGAGAGAGAGAGAGAGAGAGAGAGAGAGAGAGAGAGAACTAGGAGTAGAGTAGGCTTTTGAAACCTCAAAGCCCTCTGTTAGTGACAACACTTCCTCTAACAAAGCCACCCTCCTAATCCTTCCAACAGCCCCAACCCACTGGGGACCAAGCATTCAAGCACATAAGCCTACAGAGGCAGTCTTCACTCAAACCACCACACCCACTGGAACCAGAGCTTGCTGATTGGCTAGTTGTTATGGGGACCCTCCTGTCTCCACCTTTCGGTGTTAGGGTTCCAGTGCACAGCTAGCTTTTGTGGTGCTGTGGATCTGAACTCAGGTCCTTATGATTTTGTGGTAGGCATTTCATCAAGTGAACTGAGTCTTCTCTATGAGACTTTGACGGGATCATTGCACAGGGAGAATGTGAGGGTCTACATGGGGTCTGACCGGCGTGGATTCCAGCGCGTCTTACTAAGAATCCCATCTGCATGAGAAGCCTGCCAACATAAGTGTGGCTGTTGGTGTGGTTTGTGTGGAAGAAGAATGCAGAGGGCTGGAATTCTTAAGCCCCCTTGCTTTGCTGCATCACACATGTCCCCACATATAGGATCCATCAGAGAATCAAGTAACCCTCTTTCTGTTTATCCTTTTATCACGCCGGGAAATCAAGTTAAAGATGAAACCCTGAACCGACCAATATTCTTAGTCACCATCACCAAGGGCTACAGACCATTAGATTCTATCAAGCCTTTGACATGCCACTGATTTCTTAATTAGCAGCGTGTGAGTCATTGTTGGAGAAGGCAGAAGCCGCTTGTGACCCTGTGCTGCCCTAATTGCCAACCGAGCAGCTCTCGGGAGCTCACTCTGTGTATTTTGAAAAATCTAATACTGCCACCAGCAAATTCATGATCGCTCAGGAAACTTCTAAATGTCTTTAAAGATGTCATCTCCCCATGTTATTTCATCTAATGAGACCCGAGGGCAAGGCAACCTTGTCTTCCTCCTTCAGAACTGTCTGGATCCTCTGCCGTCTGCTGTTTACTGCCACCAGGGCTGTCTTCATCTACTCTCTGTTTCTCTGAAATGTCTTCTTGAATTTTAAGCAATTTATTTTTTACCACCCTCACAAACGCCGTGTGCCTCAGACTCCCGGCGATGCATTTTGGGACAAGTGAACCTCGAATCAAAAGTCTTTCCTCACCGAGGGAGTTGATCTCAGCCTGAGCCCCTGGACACGCACGCGCGCACGCACGCGCGCGCGCGCGCGCGCACACACACACACACACACACACACACACACACACATTCTGCATTCCACCTTTGGTGAGCTCCAACTGTGTGCAGTTACTGGGAAGGGGATATAGACAATTCGAGCAAGATCGATTGGAGGAGACTGAATTTCTGTGCATGGGCACTTGCTATCAAACACAGAAGAAAAGAAGTACACAAAATGAACACACACGGAGGGGTGGGCTCACTGTGGTGGGCAGTGCCCATTGTGGTGGGCAGTGTTGTCATGTTGGCAGAGTCTGGACGCACTTGGTTAGATTAATCACTGTGGGGGGAACTGTCTTCACGGTGGGCAGGATGGTTCCTTGAGCAGCGGGGTCTGGACCATGTACCTCTGAGAACACTGAGCATCATTACTCATTCTCTCCCCCTGCTGCCTGACTACATCTACGGGACCACCTGCTTCAAGTCCCTGCCATTTTTACTGCTCTGCCTTGGCCAATGGCTCCTTGAAGTCTAACCTTCCTTTCTTCCTTTCTTCCTTCCTTCCTTCTTCCCTTCCTCCCTTCCTTCCTTCCTTCCTTCCTTCCTTCCTTCCTTCCTTCCTTCCTTCCTTCCT
>NC_022030.1:52258787-52265122 GCF_000317375.1 Microtus ochrogaster | reverse complement strand
AGACAAGGTTTCCCTATAGCTTTGGAGCCTGTCCTGGAACTAGCTCCTGTAGACCAGACTGGTCTTGAACTCACAGAGATCCGCCTGCCTCTGCCTCCCCAGGGCAGGGTTTAAGGTGTGTACTGACACCGACTGGCTCAGTTCTTCCTTCTTTAGTTTATTTTTGTCAGGGTGTCTTTTCATAGCAATGAAAAAAGAAACTAAAACCCTCACCAAACTTTTATATAAACTAACACACACACACACACATGCACACATGTGCGCGCACGTGCACATACACACACACACCACACACACACACACTTGTATGTCATTTCTGCATGCAAGACTGCATTTTCCCTCCATCAACCTCCCTACCCTTCCGTGTCACCGCTCAGTCCATCAAGTGACTTCATATGACTCCCTGTATCAATCCCTTCCTCAACCCTGTGTTCTTTGCTCAGTCTCCTTTGCTGTCACCTAGCTCATCTATTCTCAAATGCGAAGGTCACCAGACCTGACTCATGAGGCCCTCTTGCTTCTCTGTTGTTCCTATGAATCATCTCTGTCTTTTTTTTGCATGAAAGTGCACATCCCTTAACTCAACATGTGACAGTTTACACTTAGGTGTGTATTTACACACCTGTCAGGTAAATCTTGCAGAAGAGCTTCAGCGTGACCCTCTGGGCCAAGACCCTTTGTTCTGACCCCTTTCAGCATACGTTTGCCTTTTTAAAATTTCTGACCTCTGTATGAATGGAATCATACAGTGTATAGTCTCTTGGGATTCTTCTGTTGGACCTTATGTCTATGAGATTCACCTGTTAGGTATATCAGTGGCTTGTTCATTTAAGAAAAAGATCTATTTTTATTTTATATGTATGGGTGTTTGCTTATATGTATATATGTATCATGTATGTGCCTAGTGTTTAAGAAGCCAGAAGATGTCAGATCCCCTGGAACTGGAGTTGCAGATGGTTGTGAGCTGCTGTGTTTACGTCACGGATACTGGGAAACATACCAGGTCCTCTGCCTCTCTGGCCATGACAGGTCTTTAAAGGTCAAAACACAACCAGATTTGTTTTCAGTCAGGTGGAAACTTTGGGGTCAGGTGGTGCTTTAAATTGGGGTATATGGTTCTCCCTGGAGAGAATGATGGCCATATTGGGTCTGACATGGTGGTGTTTCCTGAATAGTCACACTTGAATGGACTGTGAGCTTGCGCTCCCCAGATGTTTCCATCCCGGGGACGAGGTGGTGGGTCGAGGTGCGTCAGTCATTCAGACTGTACAGATGCTGTGCTTTAAACACATTTGCAGCTTCTTTGGGGATTTGCAGAAATTCTCTTCTATCTAGTAAATATGATGGATTAGAAGAATCTCTGAGCTTTCTGCCATTTGAACAGTTTCTAGAGCCAAAGAAAGAGAACCCCTCTCATGTAGGGTGGTTTGGGAAATCTGCTGGTAACACATGAGCCTTTATTCCAGAAATACCTGGAGACCAGATCGGCATTTTGTATCTCAGCCTTTGCTTATATAACTGCTGTTATGGGACATGTGAAGAGAAGAGGTTCTGGGAGATTAATCACTGAGACTGAAGTCTCTTTGCAGCGAATGGGGAGGCAGCACTGGAAGCTGAATCTTCTAATGCCAGGGGCTCAGTGCCTCCCCCTCAGGCCCCATATGGACAATCTCCCAAAGCCCTCTTCCCTTTCACTTATAGGTCTCTACAATTAAACTTTCTCTCTTAGACATGATTCCTTCCATTAACTGCTGAAGAATCAAGTACTCAAACCGAAAACATGCCTAATGTCATTTTGGCAGAGAGCAGAAATGAGAATTTAAGAGCAAAGTTTGACTGTAAACACAACAGCTCTGTTGTTCTTTAGAGATTTGATATGAGAGAGCTTAGACAGGGCTACTTGTTCCGAGGCTGTAGGAGCACCGTCCAAGAACAGAACTGTGTGAGGAGGATTCTGAAAACTCCTAGGAAACAGGAGTCTTGTGACCTCTGTTTCTTCAAAACACGGAATGTGTTTCCACGCTTCTCCCAGTTGTAGCGGATAGGAGTGAGTTTACTCAGGTTACTCCACTCAAATAACGATTGCTATTGGTTCCTACATCTCTATGAAAAAAAACACGTTTCTGCCACGTGTGGTTATCCTAGTGAACTCACACTTTACTCACATGATTCTTCTTAATCCGCAGAGTATAAATTGTCGGATGTGCTGAATAAAGTTGGCTGCCGCATGAGACTTTAGTTCACCTCATTTCTCGGCTCCATTCTTTCAGGTCTAGAGTGGCAACTTTAACTTAACCCATAACTGTTCTAGTCTTCTCTGTACTTAGTTCATGCATTCAAGGGAGCAACCTTTAACCCATATCTCCCCATCTCCCACTCCCAGCTTCTGACAACCACCAGCCTACTCTGCTTCTTTGAAATTGACCTTTAAGATTGCCCTTAGAAGAGTGATCATATTATCCTTGCCCTTCTGAACTCTTTCACTTAGCACAATGCTCTCTGGGATTATCTGTGTTCTCACAGGTGGCGAGATTTCCTTCCTTTACATCGCTGAATAAAAATCATTGCATGTGTATGCATGCACATATTTATATCACATTTTATTTGGACCTATGTCATAGATGCCTCGATGAGCTCTGTATTTAGGGAATAATTCTGCAAATGACAGTCTAGTGTGGCTATTTCCATAAGTCTCTGCCTTTATTCCTTCTGGGAATACACAGACACAGTGATAAGTTCAGATGAAAGATGTGCTGGCCAACTTGATTATGGCAGTCATTTCCCAGTATAAACATATTATCACCTCGTGGACACTTGGAAACAGGCGCCATTTTATTTATCAATTAGACTTCAATAAAGCTAGGGGACAATAAGTACAGGAGCACTTGACTGGTTCTCTATCTGTGTTCTGTCTCAGTCCAATCCAGCGGAAGTGCTCCCGAGATCCCAAAGCTTTGCTCGCCTGATGGAAGCCCTCCCTGCTCAACATGGCTGGTGGTCATGAGACACTGCTGTCCTCAGGTCTCTGCAGTTTTCAAAGCTCTCTGTGCTGATTCCCAAGCCAGCTCCAGCTGTTCTGCCTGTCATGAAGAGTGTCCTGGACCGTGGCTGGCAGGTTGGTATGAGAGGGACGTCTTCTGCTTCTGCCTCTGTGCCTACAGGTGTGGAGAAGGGCCAGAGGGCCCCTTTCTCTTTCCCTTTGTGCATGTGAGGAAAGAAACCTACTCTCAGCTTTATTTGTAGAACCGGAACACTTTAGGCTGGAAGGTTGGGGAAATAAAGATAAAACACATAGCACCAGGTTAAGTCCTGAACACAGAATTTCTGGTTCTGTTCTGACGGTCATTTAAGAGATTGAAAACAAAGAAAACTCGAAGGCCTTTGCTGTGAGATGAAGGAGAATTTCCGACATAAAGTTAAAGCACGGGTTAACGAGGCAACACTGTAGGCCCGTCTCTCTTCTCTCATGGGTGCTCTTGTGGGTATCTCTGAACTAAGGACCCAAGAGGAACAATCTGTGAGATGCATCCTCCTTGAAAGCTTATTTCTGCCAGTGACACTGGGGCAAAGGAGAAATCCAGAAACCACCTGCTTGGCCAGAGGACGGCACTTCAGTGATAATCACTCTGTGATCTAGAAGCGCTGAAGTCAAGCAAACATGCACAGACACGTCACATATGCACCTGACCAACTGTGATTTTCCATCTCTCGGTTCCTGCCCTTTCCTTTTGTCCTCTGCAGCAGACAGATTATTAAAACCTGACCTCTGTGCTTTGCAGTCCAGGGTGGGGAAGGAGTCTGAAACCATGGCAACATGACCTTCAAGGGGATTAGGCTGGAACACTGCAAGACTCAGGAGCCTTGTTTACGGGTTGGGGCTCCAGTCTAAAAGATGTCACTGTGAGTAGTCACTTTCTGAGCCCAAGAAGCACACATTACAAGTTCCGGGTCACCCACCTTCCCACGGCATCCTGTTTTCCCAGAATCTTTGTTGCTCTTAGTAAGCCTGAAGGAAAACCACTTCCTCTGGAGGCTTTCCTGACTGCCGTCCCTGTGACAGCCCAGCAAACCTTCCATGGGCTCCCTGTACCGACTAGCCAGTGCCTACCACCTGCCTGACCCTGTCCAGTCTCCTCCTAAGGGCTAGGAGAAGTGATGGAGGACACTTGTCATGAGGTGTTTGTCTTTGGGTTTGTGGCCCTGTGCTTCATCCAAGCAATTAGCAGCTTCGTTCTTCCCTCTGCGAAAGGCTTGGAGTGTGGAAGGGCCTCCTGTTAGAACCTGGCCACCCTGAACCGTGTCTCTGGAGCAATTTCTGTGTGGACCCCGTCCCTAGTATGCACACGCTTCCTTTCAAAGTGGACGTGTGCCTCAGACATTCTGTAAGCTTAAACTTGGGTCCTTGCCTTTTGGATGGCCATCTTACAATTTATTAATATATTTTTTGGTTTTTCGAGACTGGGTTTGTCTGTGGCTTTGGAGCCTGTCCTGGAACTAGCTCTTGTAGACCAGGCTGGCCTTGAACTTACAGCAATCTGTGCCTGCCTCTGCCTCCCAAGAGCTGGGGTTAAAGGCATGTGCTGCCACCGCCTGACTAAATTTTTTTAAATGGATTTTATTTTATGTGCAATGGTGTTTTGCCTACATGCTTGTGAGGGTGTTGAATCCCCTGGAACTGGAGTTACAGATAGTTGTGGGCAGACATATGGGTGCTGAGAATTGAACCCAAGTCCCCTGGAAGAGCAGTCTCTTCCACTGGGCCAACTCTGCAGTCCCTGAACTGAATTTTTAGATTAACCAGTGCAGTGGTGGAAGTGCAAGGCCTTCTTAAGTCTTGCTTTTTAGCCTGTGTCCTGTCTTGGGCATATATCTGAGAACTTTCATTTGTTCCGATGCAATTATTTTGTTTTTCATTTGTCTGTTGGTTTTGAAACAGTCTCTCGACATAGCCCTGGCTGTCCTGGAACTTACTGTGTAGACCAGACTGGCCTCCACTAACAGAGATTTTCCTGCCTCTATCTCCTGAGTGCTGGGACTAAAGGTGTGTACCCCCCACCACTTCTTCTACATTTTAAGATTTATTTATTTATTATGAATACAGTGTTCTGTCTGCATGTTTGCCTTCCGGCCAGAAGAGAGTGCCAAACCTCATTACAGATGGTTGTGAAACACCCTGTGGCTGTTGGGAATTGAGCTCAGGACCTCTGGAAAAACAGTCCGTGCTCTTTACCGCTGAGCCATCTCTCCAGTCTTCCCCCTTTAAAATCTTCCTTGGAGCCAGGATCTTGTTAAATTGCCCAGACTGGCCTTGCACCTGTTACCTTCCTGCCTCAGCCTACCTACCAAGTAGCTAACACTAAAGATGTGTGCCTTTACACCTGGCTCAAACCCTGCTCTTTTCCTCTCACCTTCTGCTCACTTTTTTCTGTCCTTTGGTATTACTTTGGTGGTTTCCTACTCCAGGAAGCCTTTTGGATTCTCCAGGCTGAGCTTGGAATCCCTAAGACACTACAACTCCTTTGGTGACCCTGGTCATTCTACTTGCTGCTGCTTCTGCTTTGAGGAATGGATATATATCTAAGATACCTTTGTATTTCTGCCCAGAGTGGATTCAGAAGCTGTAAAAATGGAATGCCTTTCCCATGAAAATTTGGATAAAGACCTATGACCAGGGCTGGAGAGATGGTTCAGTGGTTAATAGCTCTGCCTACTCTTCCAAAGGTCCTGAGTTCAATATCCAGCAACCACATGATGGCTCACAACCATCTGTAATGAGATTTGGTGCCCTCTTCTGGCCTGCAGGAGTACATGCAGGCAGAGCACTGTAAAAATAATAAATAAATAACATTTATCAATCAATCAATAAATAAAAGACCTATGATCAGGCAGGCAGGAAGGACATATGGTACTGTCCAACTTGGTCTCTTGGTCTGCTTAGCTTCAGTATTGGGATACCACCTGTCCACAAGGCCTAGAGCTTCAGGGTGTGCATTGGCCATCAGGGTGCTGAATAGAGGCTTCAAACTGGGCAAGGAGTGAAGGTCACTCTTCAGCCAGGTTGTTGGCAAAGTCTGTTCCTCAAAGGAGAGGCAGCAGACTCTCCTCCTTCACAAGCTTTCTTCTGGTCACTTTTGTGGCTCAGGAACTCTCCTTCAATCTGGTTCCTTCCGGCCTTGACATTAAGTGGCTAATAAGAAACACACTGAGGTCTGGCTTTCTGTATTCATACATCCCATCAGAAACTCCTTGTGGTGCCTGCCTACCCTAGGAAGCACTGGCACTGCCAACTGCTGTGTGTACCCAGCACCTGACCTTGTGACTGCTATCCTTATTTT
>NC_022030.1:52253766-52258687 GCF_000317375.1 Microtus ochrogaster | reverse complement strand
GCTCTGTAGACCAGGCTGGTCTCGAACTCACAGAGATCCGCCTGCCTCTGCCTCCCGAGTGCTGGGATTAAAGGCATGCACCACCATTGCCCGGCTTCAATTTATTAATATTTTTAATATGTGTATCATGGTTGTTCATCTTTAGGGCGTTCAGTGTGAGGTATGTTGACCCTTCCTTTCATGAGCAGCTCAGAATATGAAGATTTTCTAGCACCACACAATCACCATTTCCTCATAACAGGAATAAAAAAAAATCTCTTTTGGCTTCCTTGATCAATGACATAACATTGTGGAGGAAAATCACCCTTCTGTGCAAACGCAGACCAGAACTTATTTCTCTCCTCTGGATGACTTTGAACTTGATCACAAATCCCTATCCAGCCTTACATTTCTTGGACCTTTCCCAGCCTCTGGTAGCTGGTAACTAACTTCGGTACATTTAAACTTTGTGATTTTATAGATGAGTGCAATCCTGAAATAATCTGTCTTATTTCAGTAAAACCTCATTTCAGAGTCCATTCATGCTGCTTTCTTTCTCGTCTGTCACGTGTAGGAGCAGTGGGGTGGTACTGTGGGTGAGAGCCAGAGCTAGGCTGTCGATGGAGCTCAGTAGGTAGGATGTTTTCCCAACATGTTTCCTATTTGAGCCCTGGCTTTACATCCTAGGGTTGTATAAACTGGACTCTGCGATGTAAGCCTGAAATCCCAACACTTGGGAGATCAGAAGGTCAAGGTCATCTTCAACTACATAACAAGTTTGAGTTCTCATCTTTAAAAAAAAAAAAAAGCCAGTGCTCTGGGCCACCAAGCCTGGTTGCTTCAGTTTTCTCTTCTGGAAAAAAAAGTATTGTCTCAGAACTAACTTTTAGAATTATTAAAAGGAATGCATGATACAGCCCATGTTAAGAATTTAAAATCATTTGTTGTGTGTAGCAAATGCTCAAAATTAGCCCGCAGTCAAAGCAGAATGAGGAATGGATTTGATTACATTTATAAAGTCACTCAAGTGTGCAAACTCTCTGTGTGTTTGAGAACGCCCACTATGACCCTATGTGTTGAACACATGCCTGTTCCGAGAACACAGGTCTTTGGCCCAGCTCAATAATTTCTTCCTCTATCTGTGATGCAGAGATGTCAATGCCAGCATCCCTTCATTCTCCTCCAGGACTGATGGTGTATTCAAAACTCCAGTGCTAACAAACACAGGAACTACTTGGAAAGCCTAGAAAAGCATTGATTAGTTTCAGTTATGTCTGATGGGTAGGGCTGGGATAATCTCTCTCCCTATTTTTCTCTTTTCTCTATCTCTGACAAGATTCCCCTATGTAGCTCAGGCTGGCCTCAAACTCTTGATCCTTCTGCCATACTCTCTGAGTTCTGAGATTCTAGAGAAAGCCACTACTCCGGATCCTACATTTCTTTGACTTTATCTACTTATTTATTTTTTATTTATTATGTGTGTTTACATGTGTGGGCATGGAGGCATTATGGGATGCATGTGAAGTCAAAGGACAACTTGAGGGGGTTGTTTCTTTCCCTTCAGCATATGTGTTCTGGGGACCAAACACGGGTTATTAAGGCTTGGCAGTAAGTACCTTTTCTCCAGAGCCATCTCGCCAGCTCTTGGTTCCACATTTGTTGCTGCTGTTTCTCTTCTGGGGACCGCATTTTGAGTAGCTAGGGCCTAAAAAGAGATCCTCTTTCAGGTGAGTCCTGTGAAAAAGATCCCCAGGAGCTCATCTGCGTATGCTCATAAGGGTTTCAGGCATGCTTCCACGAGGCCCTTGATGGGAAACGCAGTGAGACATTCTTGTTGAAGTTCCTGAAAAGGCCTCACAATATGGAAAGTCAGTGGTCAAGACCACTTTATTTTGAGTTCTGCCTTTACTTAAATTTAAAGATTTGAATCTCTCTTTTAAGAGAACAAGACTCTAAAAAAGGGATCCAAGTGTGCGCTTTGCAAGTTTAGGCACACATAAGTAATTTCAGGTCAAATATGTCTCTAAGAAATGATTATGTCATTTTGATTTGAGCATAAAGCATTATCTAAAGGCTTCCCATTTGTGATCAAAGGCAGCTTCTACCTACCTATCTACCTACCTACCTACGTACCTACCTACCAACCACCTTTTAACCTTCTCATTATCTACCTGCTTACCTATCTACCTATCACGTTCCTACCTTCCTACCTGCCTACCTACCTACTACCTACCTACCTACCTATCTACCTACCTACGTATCTTTGTGTATGTGTGGCCTGAGGTGAATGTATATATGAAGACCAGAGGTCAACACTAGGTATCTTCCTTAACTGCTCTCCATTGTATTTTTGAGGCAGGGTCTCTCGCTAGTGAATGTTTGTCTCTGCCTCCAGCGATGGGGTTCCAGATGCATGCTGCCATACCTAACTTTACATGTGGGAGCTGAGGATCTGAGCCCAGGTCTCTATGCCCATGAACCAAGCACTTTACCTGCTGAGCCATCGTTCCAGCCCTAATAGTGATGGCGTGTGTCTGTGAGGAAAGCGAGGAGGGGATGTTGGGGAGGAGTCAGGAGATGGAGTGAATATGATCAAAATATACTGCACAAAATTCCCAGTGAACAAATAAAGTTTAGAAAAGAGAACTAAAAAAATCATAGAAAACTTCTTGTTTTCTAAATGAAAAGAAAAAATAGGTTTAGAAAGGCTGTGTGTCCCTTCTTCTACCCCACGCTCCAGAGAGATTAGATTAGATAGCCAGGGCTCCCACCTAAGGAACAGACTAATCCCTCAGTAGAAGAAAGATTTGAAGAGACTATTGGGAAGTGGTTGACTGTGGAAAGTGGGGTCTGGTTGGAAAAAATAAGTTATGAGGGGTGTTCTTGAAGGTTAGAGCTTGCCTTGGGCTCTTCATGTTGCTGCTCCTGTCTGCCTTCTGTCAGCCATGGTGTGAGAATCTTCTCCATGACACACTCTTGCTGCTTTGATGTTGGGCTCAAGCGTGTGGTTGACAACGATGGGCTGCAGACTCTCTGTAAGCCGAAGTAAGTCTTCTTTTTATGTGGTTTAAATATGTTTCCTATGTTTCACATGTTTGAACACTTGGTCCCTAGTCGGTGGCACTATGTAGTAAGGTTGTAGAACCTTTTGGGGAGATAGAGCGTGGCTGGAGGAAGTGTGTCACTGGGGGTGGGGTTGAGCTGTTAGAATCTAATGCTGCTTCCTGTTTACTCTCTGTTTCCTGTGTGTGGGTACCATGGGAGCTGCCAGCCATTTGCTTATGCTACCCTGCCTTCCCTGCCTGATGCTGTGTCTTTCCTTTTCCTGTGGTTATGGAGCCCCACCCCCGGAACTGTGAGCTAAAACAAACCCTTTCTTCCTCAGTTGCTCTTGTTGGGATAGTTTATCCCTGCAATGAGAAAACAATTTAGACCACCCTTTAGGATGTTCTGTCAGACCTTTTGTTACTAATGAAAAAGATTTATTTCTGAAAATACAAGTCTTTTGAAGAAATAATTGATATTCAACTTTGCCTTTGTTTTGGGGTACTGTAATGAAATATCTTTGATAGGAAAATTGACAAATAATAGAAAAGTACTGCTTTCTGTTCTGAAGACTAGGGAGTCAATACTTTATCTGCCACTGAATTTGGTGCCTAATTAAGGAGTGTTAGAGGCAGAACTTTCAATGTGTTTTGTGTTGGTGCATGGGCACACAGCCTTTCTCAAGCTTTTTTTCCCCCCTCATTTTCTTATTAGGTCTTTAAGAATTTTATGCAATGTATTTTGATCATAATCACCCTTACTCCTCCCAGATACGCCCCTCACTTCCCTACCCACCCAACTTTGTGTTCTTTTAAAAAAATGTTGTCAAGTACAGTTGTTGTTGCTCATATACTCCTGGGTGTGTGTCCTTGCACTGGAGCATGGCCTACCTACCAGGAGTAACACCTTTAAGAAAACCGACTCTTCATTCTCTGGACAGCTGCCAATTGCGGATAGTTCCTTGGCTGGGGGTGGGACTTCCGTCTACCTCAGCTCTTCCCTGTGAGATCTCTGTCTGATTTGGGCTTGCACAGGTCATTCTTGTTTGTGATGCCCCAACTGCTATGAATTGACAAGTGCAAGTGTCCCCTTGTGTCCAGAAGTCACTGGTTCCTCTTAGTCAAGGTTGTTTCTTTTATGACATGACTAATCCCATTCCTGAAGGCTGAGCCAACATGATTTAGTCACAGCCCCCAAATGCCGCCTTCTAACCTTAAAGGAGAGGCATCAACATCCAGAAGAGAGCAACTCTAATTTCCTGGTAGTTCGGAGTCCACTCTCGCATTCTAAATAGGTGGGCATGCCATTGTCCTTATCATTATCCCTGTCAGGTCACTCTGTGTAGAAGAGCTGATTTACAACTCAAGGAAAGATCATTATCAATAAGTGCAAGCCAAGGAAGCACACAGTCCTTGCCTTGGCATTATTTGGCAGGCATTATTTCCTTGTTTGATTCCACTAGACGGTGACAGGAGGGAGAAGCGCTACTCTGCAGATAGAGTGATAGCCTAGGCTGTCTCCTCCAAACCTATGTTGTATGGACAGTTCAGACCCCACCATCTTGTGTTCCCCCTCTGCAGGAGCCTCCTCGCTAACTTCCTTGCTTCTGGTCTTACCCTGCCACCCTGACACAGTAGTCAGAGCTGTCTTCTTACTATGAAAATGTGACCAAGGTAATGTCTAACTTAAGTAACTTACATGCCCCTAGTTTTCATGTGGCAATGCCCAAATCACTAAATACAGAGCAGCACAGGCCTCCATGGCCTTTTTCCTGAGTAAACAGTAGTTTTCTCTTTTCTTCTTCTGCTTTCTTCCTTCTTCTTCTTCTTCTTCTTCTTCTTCTTCTTCTTCTTCTTCTTCTTCTTCTTCTTCTTCTTTTTTCTTCTTTTTCTTCCTC
>NC_022030.1:52234565-52253666 GCF_000317375.1 Microtus ochrogaster | reverse complement strand
CTCCTCCTCCTCCTCCTCCTCCTTCTTCTCTCTTCTCTTTCTCTCTCTCTTGAGACAGGTTCTCTCTTCCTAGTTCTGAATGTCTTGGAGCTCACTATGTAGACCAGGCTGGCCTTGAACTTAGAGATTCTCTTGCCTCTGCTTCATACCTGGTAGTTGGTTTAAATTTTTAATAGCTGCCCAAATGCTTGTGTTATTTTATCTTCTTATCTATTTTTTTTTTTTGTTTAGATCCAGTCTCACTGTAGAGTCCTGGTTGGCCTGTAACTAGCTATGTAGACCAGGCTGGCCTTGAATATTTAGAGATCTGCCTGCCTCTTCCAAGTCCTAGGAATAGAGATGTGTGCTATTATGCCTGTTCATCTTCTCAGTTTTTATAAAAGATATATTTTTATTTATGTGTTTATCTATGTGCGTATATGCCACATATCTGCATGTGATTGATGAGGCCAGAATAGGATGTCATATTTTCTGGGTCCGGATTTACAGGTGGTTGTGAGCTGCCCACTGTGGTACTGGGGACAAAACTCTGGGACTCTGGAAGAGCAGGGAGCACTGTTAACTGCTGAATCATCTCTCTCCAGCTCTTTACTGGCCGCCTTTCAGTCAGGGTCTCTTGTAGTTAAGGCTGGCCTTGAACTTGCTATGTAGCTGAGCGTGACTGGGGCTCCTTACCTCCTCTCTCCACCTCTCAATGGTTTGCATTACAGATATGTGGGTCCTTCATACTCATTTTCTTGATACTGTGCTGTGGATTAAACCCAGGGCTTCCAGAATGCTAGGTAAGCACTCTAGTGAGCTGTATCTCCAGCCCCCATTGTCTCACATTTTCAGATGATTTTCGTTTAATCTCTTAAGGTCCTTTTTATTTTCATTGTCAAAAAAATACTATTTATCCTTTAAGAGCCAACAAATAACACCATTGTCAAGAAGCCTTTCTTAATGACTTTAGAAAGAATTAAAAACTTACTTCATCTGGCGGTGATGGTGCAGGCCTTGAAATCCAGCACTCGGGAGGTAAAGGCAGGAGGATCTCTATGCGTTTGAGACCAGCCTGGTCTACCGAGTGCATTCTACGACAGGCACCAAAAGCTACAGAGAAACCGGAACAAACAAGCAAACAAACAAAAAGAAACAAATAAAACCCCTTATTTCACAATACCATTCTTCAATCTGTCTGAAAAGTTTAAAACACTCAAATTATCGTAACTCCAGAAGTTGAACGGAGATACCTTTTCGCATAGGCTGGTGCGGAGCTGGTGCTCCGGAGTTCCTGATGGCGAGGACACACACACCCTGCGGAGCCAGTCCGTAAACACAAACGCTGGTTTCCTTCTGCGATGAAGAAAGCATTCTTGTTCTTCCCTCCTGAGGACTGACTTTCCGTTGACTTAGGCTGACAGCAGCTTGGAAAGGAGAGATGAGCTCGGGGGAAATCAGAAGAGGTTGGAGTGCGGAGAGGGACAACCGAGATAGAAGGGGACAGACACAAGGTATCATTCTCTGTAATAGCCGTTCAGGGTCAGAACGGGGGAGAAGAATCCCCGTGGGTTTTCGGCAGCAAGCTGGGGTTCCATTCGGGCCACGTGTCCAGGCAGGATCTGTCTGTCCCAGCTTCTGAGGGAGAGAACATGTGAGGTTTCCATGTACAAAGTTCAGAGGGAGCTCGGGCTCACACTCCAACTGTCCCTGCATTCTGTTTATTTCCTTTTTCTCTCTCCCTCCAGCACTTGTGAACCTTCCTGTCCGGCTCAAGGGGCCTCCAGGGGCCCACTCAGCCTTTTGTTGGTCCCGATTCAAGCACTAGATCATTTTCCATTGAAAGCCGGCTAACCATACGGCTTCCTTGAGACACCGCAGTGTGTCCATTTGTGTGGCCAGATGGGCCATAGTGCTGTTTACCTTTCCAAATGGGGATAAGCGCAGGGACCAGAGTCAGCGCAGTGTCCTTCCACCCTCAGGCACACTGGGTCATGCCCTAGCCCTGAGAAGGAAAGGTCATGGTGGAGGCAGGAGCTGATGGAGCCTGGCTGGTCTCATCATCCACAGTTACCTCCCAAGGAAACTGGGCTTCAATATTCAGCTCTAAAAGCAGATGCTGCTTCGCTCCCAGGAGAGTCTGTATGTAGAACGGCCGAAGGCTTTGAGCGGCACCTCTTCCTTCTCTGGTCTGGAATATTTAGAACAGTGGCTCTCTTTTCAGGCAGGTAATCCTAAAAGGCAGAGCTGAAGAAGGGCTCTCATCCCCCCTTCGGTGAACGTGGGAACAAACTGGCTTTCCGTGGTCAGGATGAAGTTTGGGCAGAGGAGTGAGGGCTTAAATTGGAAGAAATGCCACTGGTAGGGCAAAGCATTTCTAAGATGAGGAGCAACTGGGAAGCCACAGTGACCCAAGAGCCTGAGGAGACCTGGAACGGTGCTCACAGATCCGGGCTTTTTAGACGTGTTTGGGCATGCGTAGGCAGTGGCTGTGTCTTGGGCTTGCCCTGCCACTGGTACCTCAGGCCCCTACTTCTCTCTAGTGTTGATCTTAGTGGAATCGTGCTGGTTTACTTTTCTTAGAAATGGCTTAAGTTCCTTCTCACTAAGGGGAGATACACTTTAATTATTAGAATAGTCAAATGTATAGTTAGTTAATGGGGTTGGAAGTCTCTTAGTAGTGGGGCTTTCTGAGAAGATAATACTCTACTTTCATTGTCTAGTTTGCTAAAAATAGAAGAAAAGAAATCACACTTTCTT
Organism: Microtus ochrogaster; assembly: GCF_000317375.1. Lineage (NCBI taxonomy): Eukaryota > Metazoa > Chordata > Mammalia > Rodentia > Cricetidae > Microtus > Microtus ochrogaster. The sequence goes on along the minus strand of NC_022030.1, from coordinate 52,250,927 downwards.
GGACATCAGCACTTCAGAAACTGGGATTCAGTTAATGCACGCACACACTCACACATGATCTCACATGCACACCAAAACTCACAAGAATATACACTCCAACACATACATACAGACAGATAGACATACACTCACCAATATGCACACACATATAAACACAGACCTACAGATACATAAATGTCACAAACACACCAATACATCAATGCATGCATACACACAGACACGCACCAGTGCGCGCACACATACACCACACACACATATATACACACAGACAACAGGCCCTCACACAAAGACAACACATACACCAACACATACATACATACATACGTACATACACACATGCACACACACACACACAGATAGACACACAACACACAGCGAAAGACAGGCACACCCTGCAGCCCATTCGTGAACTTTCTCATGATGACAGTGACTCTTGAGGAAAGCCAGACAGCGTCTCACTCATTCATTGTTTCCAGCATCCTGGCTCCTCAACGGGAGCTGGAATACAGCACCAAGTCAGAAGATGTCTGCCTCCACAGGCTCATGACAATACAGTAACAGGCGGTGCGCAATACGTTTGAACTGGCTTCCGATTTCCCTTCATGTTTTGTTTTGCCCTCTTGTGGATTTTGAGAACATAGCTGTCTTGAACGGCAGCAGGGAAGGCACTGTCAAGGATGAGCGCCGGTGTTGACTCATGCCCTCCAGACACCTGCGTAAGCCAACAGGCTACAGGGAGCTTCTGCTTCCACAGTCATAGCACGCAGAAGCCGATGTCTCTCCTCGTCATTAGGGATGTTCTGCGGAACTTGTCAGTGGCCAGGAAGCATCTGCGGGGCCTTTGCCCATGAGCATCCCAGTTTGTCTGTCTAATGTTCACAGGTAAGGTGCTCAGACCACCTGGCCAGAGGCAGCCTGCTCTGCCTCAGGGCAGAATCCCGCCTTCGCTCTGTTGTGTTTACAGAGCTGTCTGCTCAGTCTCCTCTGAGATGAGAATACCAGGCAGGCCTTAGTCACTTCACAGAGAGTTCTGGTAATTTTCCTCTGGGAGCAAGAGGGCTGGTTGCCAGCTTTAGACTGTGTTCCCTTCGCCGCCCTCTTTACTGTCAGCTAGTGAAATAGGGCTTTGGATTTCCTTTTCCATATATTCTCTGACATGGAGGCCCTGGGGAAAGCACGCTAGAAACTTCCACCATGTCAGGCTGCAAAGAAATAATCACAGGAATAAAATAAAATAAAATATCCACTAAGGAATGAGAGCCCAGTCGCTAATATAATAATATTTACGAAGACAGTTTACACACGTCTAGTTGTGTATTTTTCTCCCCAAAGAATTACAGTGGTCAGGAAGGAAAGAATACTCCTCCCCCACTTATCTTTGTTTTCTTGTATAAAAAGCAAAAACATCACTAAGACCTTGGAGGAACAGAAAAGATCTTGGCCCCAGCTGTTTCCTCTTATATATCTGTAGGGCAGGAGCTTTTTGTACATAACCTGAGACTTCCATCTTTTCAGACAAACAAGCAAGCAAATTTAACTAATCTTTTATTTATGTGTATGAGTGTTTTTTTTTCTACACGTATGCTTGTGTACCATGTGCATGGCTGGTGCCCACTGAGGCCAGAAGAGAGTGTCAGATTCCCTGGGACTGGAGTTAGTGATAGCTGCGAGCTGCCATTTGAGCTGGAAATTGAATCCTTGTCCTCTGGAAGAGCTGCCAGCATCCTTAGCTGCACACCCATCTCTCTAGCCCCATCCATTTTTTTTTTTTTATAAATTCCAATTTCAAAGTACTGTGAGTGTCGTTTGTCTTGGGAGAGGTGATAGTTTAGGATGGCAAGCACACACACCTTGGCTGGGATATTAATCTCCCCAATTCTGGGCTTATGATTCTGGAGAAACCTCTTCTGTCTTACCTCTTACCTCTCTTTCTGGCCACGCAGTGTTAATTTGGTTCACACAAGTTCCCATTCTCCTGAGCACTGTGATGGGACATGGGAGAGTCTACAACAATCTCAGCTGGATCAATGTTTATCTACAGCTGGGGTTCTGAGACAAAATATTGCATTTCAGGTCTTAGAGCAAGAAGCAAACTAACCAAAGGTCTCCTCCTCTACTATATGGACACAGTCTTTGTGGACCAAGAAGAGAATAGAGGCATGAGTGAACAGAGGAGCAGGCTCCCATCCTTTGCGATTTTTGGGGCAGCTGACAAGTCAACTGCAAAGTCCTTATGTCACTGAGAAGGTGAAGCTGAGTCTTCCCCTTTCTAGCTTCCTGTTTTAATATACTATAAACCAGAGAGGAAAAACTGGTTCCCTTAGAGAATTTTGAATCAGCTTCATTAAAGCATATTTTTAAGGAAGTGAAACACTTTCATCCTCGGTGAGGACTTGACACACATCCTTGACACATATTTGCCCATGTAACCACCACACGGGCTATGTATGACAAGGTGACTTCCACCACCCCACCCAATTCTCTCACATTCCTTCCCATGCCACAGTTTGCTGGAGTTCAACTCCACACACTGGTGGATCTTTCTGTTATTACAGATGAGGTTTTCTCGCACTGCTAATTGATGTAAACGATGTGGTGGTTTGAATAAGAACGACTCCCAGAGGCTCATATATCTGAATGCATAGACATGGGAGAAAGATGAGAAGGTCTGGGAGGAGGTGAGAGCCTGTTGGAGAAACTGTGTCACTGCGGGTGGGCTTTGAGGTGTCAAATGCCCACACCGGGCTTAGCAGGGGCTTAGCAGTCTCTGTCTTTCCGCCTACAGATGCAGGAGTCTTTACTACTTCTCCAGCACCATGTCTGTAGGAGTGCCAGCATGCTCCCTGCCATGATGATAATGGACTAACTTCTGAAACTGTAAGCCAGCCCCCAGTTAAATGCTTTCTTGTATAAGAGTTGCCTTAGTCATGCTGTCTCTTCACAGCAATGGAACGGTGACCAAGACAAATGAAATTATTCAATTTGTGCCTTTCTCCCTCCAGCTTCTTTTGCCTCCCTTGATGTTTCTGGTACTTACCCAGGATATTCTGTATCTGTGCCTCATCCCTTTCTATGGTCAGATAGTAGTCTGTTGTGTGGATCTACTATAATCTGTGCATGCATTCCCTCACCAGAGAGTAGACTTTGGGTTGTCCGGAATGAAGCAGCTATGAACATTTCTGTCCTTTTGAATATTTATCTTCATTTTTCTTAGCTCTTTTTTTTTTTTAAAAACCTCAAATACAAGATTTTCTGCTCAGGAGTAAAATTGCTGGGTAAATATTTGTTCAGCTGAAAATGCTGAACAAGTTTTCTAGGTGATGGTTCCATCACTGCTGGGGCTGTGGTTTCTATCCACAAGAGTGACTCTCCTAAGTCTAGCTTCTTTACAGAATGGACAGTTCTATCTTTTTATAATTTTAACTTGGATATTCTGGATCCTAGGTGTTGTTAGACTACTGTATTTTTCCCTAGTGGTAATCTACGTAACGTCTTTGTGTGTATCTATCTGCAGATGTGTGCGCGCGCGTGTGTGTGTGTGTGTGTGTGTGTGTGTGTGTGTGTGTGTGTGTGTACTTAGACAGAGTTTCTCATTGACCTAGAGGTTCCCAAGCAGGTTAGGCTGTCCAGTCAGTGAGCTTCAGGAATTATTCTGTCTCTTCCTTCCCAGAGTGGTGGCTACAAATGCATTTCACGGTGTCTGAGAACCTATCTTTTAGGTTTTAAAAATCTTTTTATTTTTGAGATAAGATACTGCTATGAGGTTTTGTTTGTCCCGAAATTCGGTATGTAGACCACATAGGTCTTGAACTCACAGAGATCTGCCTACCTCTACCTCCAGAGTGTTGGGATTAAACTGTGTGTCCTATGCCTGGTAGAACTTCATTTTTAATGTAAGTTCTTGGGGTCAAACTCAGGTCCTCATGTTTGTATAATAAGTGTTTTACTGGTTGTATTGCCTCCCAGCACCTACATAAGTTCTTTTGCAAGGCATCCCACCTTTCAGTCACCTAGAAATTCATATTATTCATTTTATTATAATTAACTAGTCTATTTTTCAAAGTGTATTTTCTGTGTATGAGTAATTTGTATGATATACGCATTGGAAATGTCTTACCCTAAGAAATGAACAATGATGCTTCTTCAAAGAATAAATTAAAAATGGAAGGAAATACAATTTATAAGTTTCATTTATGATTAGTGACTTTATGTTTTGTATAATCTCCAGAGTTGAGGATATGTCTCAGCAGTAGAATAGTTCCCCCTCAGGGTGTGAATCTTTGCAGTTGACACCTAGTACCACGTAACTTTTTTCATATTTAAATGTTTATTGTTGTTGAAGTGGTTGATCTATTTGATGAATCCTTTCTTCACAATTTGCTTAGGATTAGAACTTTTTCCTTCTCTGGGGAATGTAGACACCTATTGTAATGTGTTTCTTTTACTTTTCTCTCTGTATAGTCTTGCCATAGGTATATTTTAATCACGGATGTTTAAAAACATTTTATAGTTGGATCGGGTGGCGCACACCTATAATTGCAGAACAGGGGAAACGCCAAATATTTTCTGCTGTAGCCCCCAACTCTAGTTAACCTTTCTCCCAGGATATTTACAAAGACAGGAGGATAGTGATTTCAAGACCACCCTTACCACTTAACAAAAACTCACATCAAAATCCAAGCCCTGCCCCCAACCCTTTTTTATGTATTAGCATCTTTCTTTACTGCTGTGATAAGACAGCCTGACAAAACCCACTTGAAGGAGAAAGGGCTGACTTTAACTTACAGATCCAGACAGATACAGTCTAGCATGGCCAGGAGGTGGCAGGTGGTGGCAGAAGTGTGGGGCAAAGTGGAGCCAGTCTACAAAACCTGAAAACCCTTCCCCGCGACATGCTTCCTCTAGCCAAGCTTCATAATCTTCCCAGACAGTGCCACCCTCTGGAACCAAGCGTTCATACATAAGGTTATGGGGACATTTTACATCCAAAGCACAACTTTTATTGCATTTCCTTTCAACTTTCACGCATATGCCAAGGAACCTAACATTCGTTTTCTGGGCTCTTTCCCAGGCCTACTGCTCTCTCTTCCTTTCTATGGGTCCAGGTAGCTCTCTGGGGACATTCCTACCAATTTGAGGTTCTTTCTTTAAGAAGTTTTAGTTCCAGGACAGGCTCCAAAGCCACAGAGAAACCCTGTCTCGAAAAAAAGCAAAAAAAAAAAAAAAGTTTTTAGGCCAGATCTACCTTATAAGTTCTCTTGGCCCTTTATCTGTTAACATCTTCTACACTATTTCTGAAGGACTCTGATGAAATGTACATCTGTGCTGACCAGTTCTTTTTTTTTTTTTCCAGCATGTAAAAAATGTTGTTCCATCACCCCAGATTCTGTTGAGGAATCTGCAGTCACTTGAACTCTCTGTCTTCTGTATCTGTCTAATGTATTGATTCCCTTGACCCCTGGCTGTTCAGATTTTCTCTGTTGTTGGCTTTCATAAGTCTGAATAAATTTTATATGAGCATAGATTTCTATTGTAGCAGAGCTGTTTCCTCCAGGCTTGACATGACCATTGGCCGTCCTGAGGCAAAATGGCTGTGATGGCTGACAGAAGACCCTAGCCCTCAGTCAAGGCAATAAAGTGAGTGACTCCGTATCCTCACAGTTAGGTCTGTGGCAGGGGTGCTGCTCTATTTCCTGATAGAGATGGGAACATCATCAGACATTGTAGACATTGCAAGTAGCACTCCCTCTTGTGCTCTGACTGTACATACATGGTCTTGGAACGTGCTAGAATATATATATATATATATATATATATATATATATATATATATATGCAGATACACATATTATGTCCAGATCACAGAGTCCCCCCCTAAAACCAACCAAGAGTCCGAGTCCTCCGTGCAAAAGCAAAGAGCCTTTATTCTTACACAAGTTTGCAAACTCAGTCTCTCCATGTGGCGTGTCCAACATATTGGAGTGATCAGTGAGTCAGGGAGCCCCTAGCTCAGTTAGAGTTGTGTTTTTTATAGTAGTAAAGGTGGGGGTGGGGGATTTCTAAGGTTCAGGACCCCTGATTGGCTGGCATTTGTCTAGGGTTGTCCCGGTGAAAAGTGATGGTTGTGTGCTGGCAGGTGATGCTATCTACAATGGTTGGAACGTTAGGAATTTTCTTTGGATGGTCTGTTTCTGGGTGGTGCCTGGGTGGTCTCAGTTTGTGGTCTTTATCAGAACCAGGTACTGCCCCAAGGTAAACTATTGAGACTCAGTCCTTTACTGAACTTGTCATGGCTGAGTTATATATATATATATATATATATATATATATATATATATATATATATATATATATATATATAATATATATATATATGATGTAGAAGATTGACTAGGGGTGGAAACTCCAGGGTTGTATCTTTTGTGAGCCATCATGCATGCTACGGGAACTTTTTAGTGATATAGCTGCCTTTGAGTCATCCACCACGTTATAAGCAGCCTGCCCCCCATGCTCCTGTAGGTAACTCCTCCCCCATGCTCCTGTGGGTAACCCCTCCTCCGTACACCTGTAGGTAACTCCTCCCCCATGCTCCTGTGGGTAACCCTTATTAATCCTTACTCTTTCTCTAGTAGATAACCCTCCCCAGGCTCCTGTGGATAACCCCTCCTCTTTGCTCCCATAGGTAACCCCTCCCCCAGGCTCCTGTAGGTAACCCTTCCCCTATGCTCCTGTGGATAATCCCAATAAACTCCTTGTCTCACTAAACTGTACTTTAATGAATAATTTCTTTGATCATTGCTTTATCTGTAGGGAATAGGCATTTCTTTACTTTTTTAAGTCACACAACTATTTATTTTGGGTATAGTCATCTCTCTTAGAAAATGTGTGCCCTTTTTCAATCTGGAAAAACTTAAGGTATTATTATTTTTTTCTCAAAATTTTACTCTTGAACCATGCATTATCTTCTCTTTTTCCTGGGGATTCTATGATATGAAGGTTAGATCTTTTGTTATTATCTCGTAGGCTTTCTGAGGCTTTGTTTGTTTTTAAGATGGGGTTTCATTATGTAGACAAGGCTACCCTCAAACTTAAGTCTTTTCTGCCCTTTCCAGTGGTGGGATTATGGAGTATGCCATAATGTCCAGCAGCTTCTCTACTTAAAAATATTATTTCTCAGCTGGGTGGAGGTGGAATACATCTTTAATACCAGTACTTGGGAGGAAGAGGCAGAAGGATATCTGAGTTCAAGGCCAGCCTGGTCTACATAGAAAGCTGCAGGACAGCCAAAGCTACACAGAGAAACCCTGTCTCAAACAAAACAAAACAAAAGAAAAGAAAACACCCCCAAATTCTCTCTGTTGATAATGGATAAATTCTGTTAAACTATTTTCAAATCACGGGAACCATCCATTGAGGTCTCCATTTCAATATTAAAACCATCCAGAGAAGAGTTTAATTCAATAATTCCATGTGTTTTCTAGTTCTGTACTCTTGGTTCTGTTTCACATCTTCTGTTTCTTCACTGAGACTTTCTAATTTTCCGTTTACTACAAGAGCAGTTTCCCCACTTCTTAGAGCACACTTTTACAGCCACCATAAAGTCTGAAAAATGATTCAGTGTCCGTGTCATTTGGGGACCAATAACTTGCCTTCTTTTTCCCTTTGGAGATGGTGAGTCATTCTTGCTCTGTATTACTGGAGGATTTTATAATTGTTTCTTGGAACACTTTGGGACTCTCCTAGGCAATATCATTTATTTATTTATTTATTTATTTATTTTATTCATCAACTTGCTTAGGCGGGACCTGCCAGCTCCTCATATCATGGTTTGGAGACCTGTACACTTCCTTTTTGTCTGTGTATGCTGAGGATCTAACCCAGAGCCACACCCTTGCTAGGCAGACTGTCTCCTATGAACTCTATTCTCCTCCATAACTTTTAAATATCACTCCCCTAAGCTCTGCTGGCTGTGATTTCTGCTCCCAAAGACCCTTTATCCTTGTGGACACCACAGTAGAAACCTGGGGAATGTTTCCTGAGTCATTCATTTCTTACTACTGCATGTTTGACAGTTGCCAAATGGTTGAAGAATGGAGAGAAGAGCAAACGGGATGCACTCGTCTGTCACTCTGGGGACCACATTCCTTGGGTCAAAGAGCAGGAGTCCCTTCCTGCAGAGTGCTGGGAGCTGCAGGGTGTTCAGAGTATGTTAATGTCCCAGTGTGCACATTCAGGCTTTAGACTGTCTGGAGCTCGGGCTTGGAGAAAGTTGAGGGAAAATGTGATGCTTATCGTCACTTCAGCAACACTTTGAAATCTCTGTTACTTCCACTATCTGCTTTCCAGCATCTTCAGAGAAGTGCTTATTCATTATTTCCATTCCACATACATTCATGAGAGCAAGGTCAAGGAGAGGAATTCTTATTCCATCTCAACTGCAGCAATGATCAGGAAAAAAAAATCGTGATTCTAAGATCTTTGTTCCAGCTGAAGATTAATGGAAGAATCTGAAATTAAAAGTCCTGCTCCCATTGCTTGGGGCCTTCAGCTCTTGTATTTTTAATTATTAGAAGCAAAAATTAACCAACATGTATTTATTTAACAAATATCTATTGAACACATATGCATGTGGCTATTATGTTGTACATACTGAAGATAAAACACAAGATTATTGTCTAAACAGATTTATCAAAAGTAAGGTATGGTAGAAGATTTAAGTACACACTCATTGTAAAAAATATCAGTGTGGCCAATGAGGTAGCCCAGCAAGTGAGGCACTTGCCACCAAGGCTGATGATTTGAGCTCTATCCCTGGGATCCACATGCTTGGAAAGAACTGGTTCCTGCTAGCTGTCCTCTGCCCTCCGCATGTATGTTACAGCGCAATGTCCATGCATACACAATAAATAAATATAGTAAAAAATTATCATTTGCTTGATCCCTGAGAGGGAAAGGCTGTTTTATTTTCACATGGCATCAGCCCATCCTGGAATAACAGCCTTTAATTTTTGAAGCAATGAAGAATGTTCATGGTGCAAAAAGCAACTAGAAAAAATATTCTAGGAGATGAGAGAAAAAGAGATAAACTGAGATAACCTGGAAACTAATGATGGGGATGATATTGGGAGAAAAAAAAGAAAGATTCATGAAAAGGAAAAAAAAGTCTTTCACCTGGAAATTCATAATTTGGCTATTTAATTTCTACCAATAGCTTTTCTTCCCACAAGTTTCCGTATAGTGAGAGAGAAATGAGAGACAGTCTCTGGAGAAAACAGAAACTGTGAGACACACATGTTATACTTGTTATAATGGTTTTCCTGTAGCTGAGCTTTAGTATGGGATTTCCTTCTCTTGTCTGTCTATACAGGTGTAACCCAGGCTAGTCAGGGATTCTTCTTCATATTCAGTTCATGGTAAAGCCAAGTGGGCATCAGGTGGGTGGGTTGTGCTTTATCTCACAGTAGGGAGAGGAGGCTGCCATGTTGTAGATACTTCTGTCATTTACTTTCTGAGCAGTGGGTGTGGCTGTTTTAACCAGAGTCCTGTTATTCTCAGGAAAATTCCCCTTGCTTGTCTGATAAATGGAATATATTCTGAAATTGATAGATACTTAAAACACAGAGATTGGGAGGTCCAAGACAGCGAACTCCACAGGAGCAGGAGCAGATCCATACCAGGAACATTTACCAAGACAGGACTGAGTCAATGACCTAGGTAGGAACAGGTCTGAGACAGAGAAGTCCACAGAAGCAGGTACAGGGGAGCAACCTCTGAGGGAGTGGGCCTGAGCCAGAGACCTCTGCAGGTCCAGGCATGAGTCTGGGACCTCCAAGGGAGTAGGCCTGACCCAGGACCTCTGCAGGAACGAGGTGGAGTCTGGGACCTCCGAGGATCTAGGCCTGAGCCAGAACCTTGGCAGATCTGGGTGCACCCAAGCCTCAGACATCCAAGGAGCCAGAGACCTTTGTGGGACTAACCACAAGCAAGGGACCTCTGCAGGAGCAGATCCAGACCAGGGACATTTACAGAAACAGGACTGAGCCGGCGACCTAGGCCAGAGCAGGCCTGAGACAGTGAACTCCACAGGAGCAGAGCAAACACTGAATAACCTACAGGAATACAGAGTGGCCAGTGGGGTGACGGGAACCATGGCACTGACTGCAAAATGAGGAGCAACCATCTGAGTCTTGGATCCACTGGCACCTGGAAGATTGATCATCAGAGTCACAGACAGCCCCAACAACACCAATCAGAAGAAAAGATAAGTAGACAAAGTAAGAACACAACACAACAACACAAAGAGCAACATGACACCGGTAAAAACTCATGACCCTACATCAGTAAGACTTGAACAACCAAATATAGATGGAGCGGAAGAAAATGACCTAAAAAAGAACATTAGGAGAATGTTTGAGGTTCTTAAAGAGGAAATAAAAAAAAATCCCTCAAAGAAATGGAAGAAAAGACAAATAAAAAATTGGAAGACATCAACAAATCCCTTAAAGAAAACCAAGAAAAAGCAATCAAACATATGAAAGAAACTATTCAAGACTTAAAAACTGAAATAGAGACAATAAAGAAAACACAAGCCAAGGGAATTTTAGTAACAGAAATCATGAGACAATGATCATGAACCACAAATACAAGCATAAACAGTAGAATATAAGAGATGGAAGAGAGAATCTCAAGCACTGAAGAGATACAATAGAGGAAATAGATTCATCAGTCAAAGAAAGCATTAAATCTAACAAAGCTTAACACAAAATATCTAGGAAGTATGGGACACCATGAAAAGACCAAACCTAAGAATAAAGGTATAGAAGGAGAGGAAATTTAACTCAAAAGCATAGAAAATATATTTAACAAAATAATAGAAGAAAACTTTCTCAACCTAAAGAAAGATATGCCTATGAAGATACAAGAAGCTTACAGAACACCATATAGACTGAATTAAAAAAAGTCCCCTTGCAACATAATAATCAAAACACTAAAAATACAGAATAAAGAAAGAATACTAACAGTTACAAAAGACAAAGGCCAAGTAACAATTAAAGGCAGACCTACCAGAATTACACATGACTTCTCATTAGAGACAATAAAAGCCAAAAGGTCCTGGTCAAGCATTATGCAGACATTAACAGACCAGAGATGCCAACCTAGACTAGTATATCCAGCAAAACTTTCAATAACCATAGAAAGACAAAACAAAATATTCCATGACAAAACCAGACCTAGCCACAAACCCAGCCCTACACAAAGTACTAGAAGGAAAACTCCAACCCAAGGAAGTTGGCTACACCAACAAAACACAGGCAGTTGATGATCTCACAGCAACAAATCCCAAAGAAGGGGAAAATGCACAAAGTAACATCACCAACAATGAAAACTAAATTAACAGGAGATAGCAATCACTGGTCATTAATGTCCCTTAATATAAATGGACTCAACTCACCTATAAAAAGACACAGGCTAACAGATTGGATATAAAAACAGAATCTATCCTTTTGCTGCATACAAGAAACAAACCTCAACCTCAAAGACAGATATAACCTCAGTGTAAAGGGTTGGAAATCTTTTTTATATTTATTGAGTGCTACATTTTTCTCTGCTCCCCTCCCTGTCCCTCCCTCTTCCCTTCAACCCTCCCCCAAGGTTCCCATGCTCCCAATTTACTCAGGAGATCTTGTCTTTTTCTACTTTCTACTTCCCATATAGATTAGATCTATGTAGGTCTCTCTTAGTGTCCTCATTGTTGTCTAAGTTCTCTGGGATTGTGGTTTGTAGGCTGGTTTTCTTTGCTTTATGCTTAAAAACTACCTATGAGTGAGTACATGTGATAATTGTCTTTCTATGTCTGGGTTGCCTCACTCAAAATAATGTTTTTGGGCTCCATCCATTTTCCTGCAAAATTCAAGATGTTGTTATTTTTTTCTGCTGTGTAGTACTCCATTGTGTAAATGTACCACATTTTCCTTATCCATTCTTTGGTCGAGGGGCATTTAGATTGTTTCCAGGTTTCATTTATGACAAACAATGCTGCTACGAACATAGTTGAGCACATGTCCTTGTGGCACAATTGAGCATCCTTTGGATATATACCCCAAAGTGGTATTACTGGGTCTTGAGGAAGGTTGTTTCCTAATTTCCTGAGAAATCACCACACTGACATCCAAAGGGGTTGCACCAGCTTTCATTACCACCAGCAATGCAGAAGTGTTCCCTTTTGGGTTGGGAAAAAAATTTTCCAATCAAATGGACCTAAGAAATCAGCTGGTGTACTATCCTAATATCTAACAAAATAGACTTCAAACTAAAATCAATCAAAAGAGATAAAGAAGGACATTTCATATTAGTCACAGGAAAAATCCATCAAGAGGGAATCTCAGTACTGAACATCTATACCCTGAATACAAGGGCACCCTCATATGTAAAAGAAACATTTCTAAAACTTAAATCATATATTAAACCCTACACACTCATAGTGGGAGACTTCAACACTCCACTCTCACCACTGGACCAGTCAGTCAGACAAAAAATTAACAGAGTGATAAGGGAACTAACAGATGTTATGACTCAAATGGACTTAACAGACATCTATAGAACATTCCATCCAAACATAAAATAATATATCTTCTTCTCAGCACCTCATGGAACCTTCTCAAAAATTGACCACATACTCAGTAACAAAACAAACCTCAGCAGATACAAAAAATTTGGAATAACCTCATGTATCTTATCAGATCTCCATGGTTTAAATTAGAATTCAACAGAAACACTAATTTCAGAAAGCCCACAAACACATGGAAATAAAACAATGCTTACCTGAAGCATCAATGGGTCAAGGAAGAAATAAAAGGAGAAAGTAAAGACTTCCTAAAATTCAATGAAAGAGACCACACAATATTCCCAAATTTATGGAACACAATGAAAGTAGTGTTAAGAAGAAAGTTCACAGTACTGTATGCTTACATAAAGAAGCTGGAAAAATCCCACACTAGTGAGTTAACAGAACATTTGAAAACTCTAGAACAAAAAGAAGCAAACTCAGCTAGGCGGATAGATGGCAGGAAATAATCAAATTGAGAGCTTAAATCAACAACATAGAAACAACAACAACAACAACAAAACCAAAGAATCAACGAGACAAAGAGTTGATTCTTCAAGAAAATCAACAAAATAGACAAACCTTTTCCAAACTAACCAAAAGGAAGAGAGAGAATATCCAAATTAACAAAATCAGAAATAAAACAAGAGATATAACAACAGAGAATCATTGGGTCATATTTCGAAAACCTGTACTCTACAAAATTAGAAAACTTAAAGGAAATGGGCAACTTTCTGGATAAATATCACTTACTAAAATTAAATCAAGACCATATAAGCAAATTAAATAGATGCATAACTGCTGAAGAAATAGAAACAGTCATCAAAAGTCTCCCAACCAAAAAAAAAAAAAAACCCAGGACCAGATGGTTTCAGCTCAAAGTTCTACAAGATTTTCAAAGAAGAACTAATATCAACACTCCTCAAATTGTTCCACACAATAGAAACAGAAGGAACATTGCCAAACTCTTTTTATGAGGCTACAATTACCCTGATATCCAAACTACACACAGACGTTGATAAGAAAGAGAATTACAGATCAATCTCACTCATGAACATTGATGCAAAAATACTAAATAAAATACTGGCAAATCAAATCCAAGAACATATCAGGACCATTATCCACCATGATCAAGTTGGCTTCCAGAGATGCAGGGATGATTCAACATATAATCCACCATATAAACAAACTGAAAAATAAAAACCACATGATCATCTCATTAGATACTGAAAAAGCTTTTGACAAAATACAACATCTCTTTATGATAAAGGTCTTGGAGAGAGCAGGGATACAAGGAACATACCTAAACATAATAAAGGCAACATACAGCAAGCCAACAGTCAACATCAAACTAAATGGAGAGAAACTCACAAGGATCCCACTGAAATCAGGAATAAGACAAGGTTGTCCACTCTCTGTATATCTATTCAATATAGTTCTTGAGGTCCTAGGTAGAGCAATAAGACAACAAACAGAGATCATGGGGGTACAAATAGGAAAAGAAGTCAAACGCTCACTATTTGCTGATGATATGATAGTTTACATAAGTAAAAAATTCTACCAAGGAACTTCTACAACTCATAAACACTTTCAGTAATGGAGCAGAACACAAGATTAACTCAAAACAAATCAGTAGCCCTCCTGTACACAGATGATAAATGGGCTGGGAAAGAAATCAGAGAAACATAACCTTTCACAATAGCCACAAATAGCATAAAATATCTCAGAGTAACTCTAACCAAACAAGTGGAAGACCTGTATGACAAGAACTTTAAATCTTTGAAGAAAGAAATTGAAGAAGTCACCGGAAAGTGGAAAGATCTCCCATGCTCTTGGATAGGCAGAATTAACATAGTAAAAATGGCAATATTACCAAAAGCAATCTACAGATTCAACGCAATGCCCATCAAAATGCTAGCAAAATTCTTCACAGACCTCGAAAGAACAGTATTCAACTTCATGTGAAAAAACAAAAACCCAGGATAGCCAAAGTAATTCTGTACAATAAAAGATCTTCTGGAAGCATCACAATCCCTGACCTCAAACTCTACTACAGCTACAGTACTGAAAACAGCCTGGTATTGGCATAAGAACAGACAGGAGGACCAATGGAACTGAATCGAAGACCTGGATATCAATTTACAAACCTACAAACACCTGATTTTTGACAAAGAAGAAAAAAAATCAAATGGAAAAAAAGAAAGCGTATTTAACAAATGGTGCTGGCATAACTGAATATCAACACATAGAAGAATAAAAATAGACCCATATCTATCACCATGCATAAAACTCAAGTCAAAATGGATCAAAGACCTCAACATAAAGCTAGCCACACTGAACCTCATAGAAGAGAAAGTGGGAAGTACACTTGAATGCATTGGCACAGGAGACTTTCTAACTAAATATAACCCCAGTAGCACAGAAACTGAGAGAAACAATTAATAAATGGGATCTCCTGAAACTGAAAAGCTTCTGTAAAGCAAAGGACACAGTCAACAAGACAATATGGCAGTCTACAGAATGGGACAAGATCTTCACCAACCCCACATCAGACAAAGGGCTGATCTCCAAAATATACAAAGCACTCAAGAAATTTCTCATCAAAAGAACAAATAATCCAATTAAAAAATGGAGTACAGACCTAAACAGAGAACTCTCAACAAAGGAATCTAAAATGGCTGAAAGACACTTTAAGAACATGCTCAACATTCTTAGTCATCAGAGAAATGCAAATCGAAACAACTCTGAGATTCCATCTTACACCTGTAAGAAGGGCCAACACTGAAGACAACTTATGCTGGAGAGGTTGTTGGGTAAAAGGAACACTCCTGCATTGCTGGTGGGAGTGGAAGCTGGTATAGCCCTTTTGGATATCAGTATGGTGATTTTTCAGAAAACTCGGAAACAACCTTCCTCAAGAACCAGTAACACCACTTTTGGCATATATCCAAAAGATGCTCAATTGTACCACAAAGATATGTACTTTGTCATAGCCAGAACCTGGAAGCAACCTAAATGCCCCATCGACTGAAGAAAGGATAAGGAAAATTTGGTGCATTTACACAGTGGAGTACTACACAGCAGAAAAAATTTGACATTTTGAAATTTGCAGGCAAATGGATGGAGCTAGAAAACATTATATTGAGTGAGGTAATCCAGACGCAGAAAGACAATTATTATATGTACTCATTCATAAGTGTTTTAAAACATGAAGCAAAGAAAACCAGCCTACAAATCACAATCCCAGAGAACCTAGACAACAAAGAGGACCCTAAGAAAGACATACATGAATCTAATCTACATGAGATGTGGAAAAAAACCAAGATCTCCTGAGTAAATTGGGAGCATGGGGACCATGGGGACCATGGGAGAAAATTGAAGAGGAGGCAATTGAAAGAGAGGGGAACAGAGAAAAATGTATATCTCAATAAAATCAATAAAAACATAGGGATTGGGGCAATTATATTCATTTTACCATCAAGAATTTAACCCCTCTCATTGCTAACTAATAACCTTAGCATTATTTTTGCGAAGAGAGCTGCCTCCTGTTCCTCATTTCTTTGCAAGAGCCTCCAGCAAGCTGCATCTCACTAAGCACCCGAGGTCAGTCTTCTGCAGATGAGTCCTGCGTTGGTAGATGAGGACACAGGCTCAGTCAATGCAGTTAAGAATCTTTACTTTTAGCCGGGCGGTGGTGGCGCACGCCTTTAATCCCAAAACTCGGGAGGCAGAGGCAAGTGGATCTCTGTGAGTTCGAG
>NC_022030.1:52231991-52234465 GCF_000317375.1 Microtus ochrogaster | reverse complement strand
CAGCCTGGTCTACAAGAGCTAGTTCCAGGACAGGCTCCAAAACCACAGAGAAACCCTGTCTCGAAAAAAAAAAAAAAATCTTTACTTTTGAATTCACCAGCACATATAAAAAGCTTAAGCAGGTTGGTGAGCCAATTCTTTTAGGATAGGAAAGATACTGTTTGATAGTCAAACCTACTGTTTAGATTTATTCCCTCCATTAATATTTTGGAGTAAAACTGACCATATAAGGGAGAAGGACAATCTTGTTGACTGCGATTGCAGATATATGAACCCTCACTTACTGACCATGCTCCCCTTTTCCTGGTGGTCACAGCAGATGCTGTGGTGTCTAGAATAATCCAATGAGCCGACTATTGGGATATTGTGTTCCCAAACTTTGCAAGCAGTGAAGGTTGAAAATTTGCTTTTCAGAGTTATCAAGGGATCATTTTATCCCCCAGTCCATTGGGATTTAGGAGAGGGAACACAGAGACTCTTCTCTCATTGGCCGTCTCTCTATTAGTTTGGTCTGCAGGAACACCATAGCCTTCTCTAATAACCAGCTGCGGTGGCGGGTGGGATCATTTACTCAGTGATATGCAGTCATTCTCTGTCTGTGACACTCCAATTTGGCAGCTCCAGTCCTTGTCATTCCTTAAGGTAACTATAGCAACGGCCCCTGCTGACAGGCCTGAGCCTATCATTATCAGAGATGCAATGGTCTGGTTGATTCCATTTAACTGGGACTTGTTTTGGGGGAGAGGATTCGTAAAGCACATGACATCAGCATTTCCAGGGTGCAAATAAAGATATTTGGGTGTGGAAAAAAACCCAGACTTATTTTAATTTTGTTGCATTTGCTCAAAAGAGACAGTTAGGGGCAGAGAAATGCAAATGAAAACACATTGGTCCAGCTGGCCTTTCTCTTAGAGACAGCAAGCTTGTCCTTGTCCTGGTTTCTATGTGTGAAATATGCACGGTGGCTCATTTGTTTCTTGCGGCACTTGGAGAGAACACATCCCAGAGGAAAAGCAGCCACTCAGTGTCTGGACAGTCCTCACAACGTTCTCTCTCTCTCTCTCTCTCTCTCTCTCTCTCTCTCTCTCTCTCTCTCTTTCTTTTTGTTAGCCTTTCAAGGAGGTATGTGTAGTTTTGTTTCTTCACAGTCATTATTTTCACTCCGTTTAATTGTATTGTAAGGTATCCTTGGGCAGGCAATAGGGCTTTAGAGAGCAGTGCATCCTGGGTATATTTAGTATCTTGCTTCATTTAAGAGAAAAGTGAATGGTGCTACCTGTTGTTAAAAGGTTATGAGACTCTCAGGAAGCAAATGCGAGGTTGGTTGAAGAGTTCTGGAGGAAGGCTCATAATCACGCTGGTACCACTTGATTTTGTAGGCACAGTGATATCTTGGGTGAGATGATATTACTCAAGGGTATGATTTTTTTCGAGCACATACAATTTTTAGAAATAATTTTATTATTTCATTTTGAAAATTTTCTATGTGTATACAACATATCTTGGCACATTCATCTTCCACTCCATCCCTCCAGCTATCCCTATTCCCCAACATCTCTTCCATGTCCTTCCACCAATTTCATGGCTTTTTAAGAATAACCCACTAATCCATTTGGATCTGCCCACATGTGCGTGAATACATATTGTTGAATAGGCACAGTGCAAAACACTCCTGTAAAGTTCTCTTGGTACTCCCAATAAATGTATGGAGAGCAGCTCTTGCCATTCTATTTTACATGTGAGGGCATTCAACAGATACATGTTAATTGCATGGGCGATTGACAGTAATCTCAGTGCAAATTAAGCCTATTTGCTTGCTATCCCTTAAGATTAGAATCAGTCTTTCAAATGTTTCTAAATAATTTGGCTTTATATGCAGTCATGTTATTTAGGTTGACAAAAAGATATTTAGAATCTTTATTCAAGGTGTAGCATCAGCACAAATCTGACACCTACCCACAGAGCTGTATTTTGGAAAAGTGACTTTATAATGGATGCTGTGAAGTCCTATTTCCCAACTATCAGTAGATTATACCTAGGATATCAGTGAGAAGCAGATCAGAACTGTCAGATGGGTCCCTTGAAGAATTCTGGGCACACTGTAAGGCTCAAAACTATTCGTTGAAGACAGATAACACAGATGACTCATGTTCTATGCTTTTAGAAGACAATGGTTCATAAGGGTTGGAGGGCTCAGAGGACTCTTCCTGGAGAAAGTGGCTGGAAGGTAGGGCTCTGGTGAGGGGCAGGAGGGTGATGATGACAGGGAGCATGGACAAAGGAAGAGCATGGGTCTCAGCTGGCACTTGGCTCCAAGCCTGGAAGTCATAAAGGAAGTTGAGTCCAGTGTCTCCTCTTTCTCCTTTCACAGGACTCAACTTCCTTTATGACGTCCAGGCTTGGAGTTGCTGCCAATCAATAAATCCCGTCCTCCCTGAATAAGAAATAAATGACTGATACTTTTTTTTTTTTTT
>NC_022030.1:52207255-52231821 GCF_000317375.1 Microtus ochrogaster | reverse complement strand
AGTGCTGGGATTAAAGGCGTGCGCCACCACCGCCTGGCATGACTGATACTTTTTTACCCTGGTAAAAAGCTCTCGCCCCTGGAAAGTAGGTCTCACTTGAAACAATCTAGAAGACGACGGCAGAACTGGCAAACCCTAAGAACAGTACCTGATATGGGCCATCTAGAAGACGATGGCAGAACAGACAAACCCCAAGAACAGTACCTGATATGGGCCATCTTTGCTTGCTGGCTCCTACAGCTTCCCTGACTGCTCTTTTCCCCCCTCAAATTTGGACCTTCTGCTTTTCCTTTAAAATCTGTTCTTTTAGTGAATTTTATGATTTTTATTTATGTTGTGTGTGTGTGTTTATATGTGTGTGTGTGTGTGTGTGTGTGTGTGTGTGTGTGTGTCTCCATGGAGGCCAGAAGAGGATGTTGGAACCCCAGGAGCTGAAACCTCAGGTAAGATTGTGAATCACTGTTGTGGGTGCTGGGAACTGAACTTAGTACCTCGGCAAGAGCAGCAAGCACTCTTAACCACTAAGGCATTTCTCCAGTTCTGCTTCTACTTTTTAAAATTTGGGTATTATTTTAATACTTTACCCTTCTAACTTCAGATAGTCAAAGTGCATGCCTGTGGCCTACAACAAACCTACCGTGAGTGTCCTAGGCCATCTCCAGCTTCCCTTACTAGCATTCTGAGTATGCTGCTGGTCAGTAGATATGGTTTGAATGAGAACGTCCCTGTCTTAGTCAATGTTCTATTGCTGTGAACAGACACTACGATACAGCAACTTTTACAAAGGAGAGAATTTAATTGATGCTGGCTTACATTTTCAGAGGTTTGGTACATTATCATAATGGTGAGCAGGCAGACATGGTGCTAGAAAAGTTGAGAGTTCTACATCTGGATAGGGAGACAGCAGGAAGAGAGAAACTCTAGGCCCACTTCATCCAACAAGGCCACACCTCCTAATCACTCTCAAGTAGTTCCACTCCCTGATGACCAGGCATTCAAATCTATGAGCTTATGGGGTCATTCTTATTCAGTTCACTATAGTTCCTGCAATAGGCTCAGATGTTTGAATACTTGGTCCCTAGTTGGTGGCACTGTTTGAATAGGGTTAGGAAATATGGACTTTCTGTAGGAAGTATGTCATTAGGGGTGGGCTCTGAGCTCCTAAAACTCTCTTTGCTTCATTCTTATGTTTGGAGATGTGAGCTCTCAACTGTTCCTGCTACCGTGACTGCTCCCCACTGCCCTGATTCCCTGCCATGAGAACTCTTATCCACAAGGAACTGTAAGCCCAAATATGCACTTTGTTCTGTAGATCACCTTGGTCATGTTTTGACACTACAGCAGAAAGGTAGCTAATTCATAGACTAATACTGAATGCTTCTGAGAATGTAGTACGCAGGCTTGAGAACTGACTCAGCGGTTAAGAGCACTGACTGCTCTTCCAGAGGTTCTGAGTTCAATTCCCTGCACATGGCGGCTTACAGCCATCTGTAAAGGGATTTGATGCTCTCTTCTGGTGTGCAGGCAGAGCAGTCATACATTAATAAATAAATGAAGAGACTGGAGTCTTCTGTACTTTTCTTATGAGGAGATCAGATTTTTTTCAGTACCCAACTCATAGATTGAGATGTCAAAACCAGTGGGGTTTCTGTGTATGACCCAATTTTCCCTTTTCACCTGTGACTGTCCAGAAGGCTCTACTCCAAAGGCTGCTGTGAAGATCCACAGTCAATATCAATTCCCTCAGATTCTTGACAATAAAGATAAAGTCTGATTAATAAAAAAGGACATAATGCTAATTATACAGCTGTGGCCAGTGGGTGGATAAAGTATTTATCTGTTTTCATCTGCACATTTCTGTTACACTGACGCAAATATTTTCATTTTTTTCCTCTAGCCTTCTTTATTTCTTCTTTATTTATTTCTATGGCTTTATCTATATCTCTTCTTCTTCTTCTTCTTCTTCTTCTTCTTCTTCTTCTTCTTCTTCTTCTTCTTCTTCTTCCTCCTCCTCCTCCTCCTCCTCCTCCTCTTCCTTCTCCTCCACTTCCTCCTTCTCTTCCTCTTTCTTCCACTAATTCTCCCACTAGCTCCGTCCTTTCCTCCTTCCTTGGAACACTTCGGTGTTTGCTTCTGAAGACTGCTGATTAAACACTCCTCCTGTTTCCTTGTGAATCCTAGGGAGAGTAGCAATTTTTTCCTCCCCAAGGAAATTGAAAACATTACAGAAGTCTTAAGTAGCTCTTGTGTAAACACAATAAGACACACAGAACAGACTTTAATGGCCTTTGTAGGAGATGAAGGCAGAAAGAAGCAATGCATGCCTTCCCAGGCTCTGGTCTTGTGGGCTCCTTTTTGTCAACCATAGCACAGCATGAGAAAAAGGAGGAGTTTCCTGGAAAGGAAGCTCTCTGAAGAAACACTGGGGCAAGCTCTTCCCCTTCCAGACTTTGGAGGACTCAAGGAAGAATGGGGAAAGCCCTGAAAAGACCTGTGCTTAAAAGAAGAATCTGCTAATGATTCTTAGCAACTTTATTATCTCATTGGCTGAAAATAAGCCTACCCCCAAGCTAGACAATTAGCATTGTCGTGGGGCAAGGAACTCCATCCTTCTGACCATAAGTACGCACTGTATATAGTGTACTATACAAGCACTATATTTTTGATGCTTTGGAAGTTGTCTACCATGCTTTTCAAATGTCTCCTCTCCCCATCTTTGACCTAATTTTTGTTCTTATCATCTCCTGGCATGGTCTCCTTCCCCATGCTACAGATGCTGCTGTTTCCTATCCCTGCTTTGCTCCCAGAATAAGTGAGACCTTGTCACGCTAGTCACTTGCTTGAAACTTTTATGGTTTGCCTCTGTGCCCAGTATAAACTTGAGCTCTTCCTGTGCTAATTAAGACTTTCCTCATGTGCTTCTCCATGCTCCCCCTTAGCCTCATCTCTTGCTGCCTGCTTCCTCATTGGGTACCCACTGTTCTACAGACATGGCAAACAGTTTAAGGCCTCTGTACTTTCCTCATGTCTTTTGTTCTTCTGTTTCGAATTTTTCCTCACACAGAACTCTGTCAGAGACCAATGGCAACTGTCAAAATCACTGCCCAGTGGAACCCATGGCTTTATCCTCAGCACAAAGTTGTTTAGCAAATTCTAAACAATACAAATGACACACCTATGTGTGCAGTCAAATACAATTGTAATATGACCCACATACATTATTTGATAAATTTTGGTTAACTGTATTAGGAAAAGTTATAGGGATCATATAAGAATTAGAATATATTTTACTTTACCAAGAATATGACTTCAATATTGTATTAATGTTCTCCAGAGAAACAAAACCAATAATATATATGAACACACACACACACGCACATATACACTGTTTATATGTAATGTATGTTACATATTTTATGTTTTATATGTGTAAAAGAACTTGTGTCTCAGTTATATTGTAAAGACAGGAGGAAGCTGATAGTCTGGTTCAAAGGTGGCTATGTGTACAGCATTTCCATCACCACCTAGATGCTGCATGTTGAATTTCTAGACCTTAATGTGATGACATGAGGAGATGGAGCCTTTGGCAGAAGATTAGTGATTGACCGGTTCTATTTTAAAAGAGACCCCGAGAACTCACTGGCCACTTCAAGCATCTGAGTGCACAGCAGGAGGATAGCCATCTTTGAGTAAGAGAACAGGTCCAGACCTGTCACTCAACCTTCCGATGCCTTGATTTTGGCCTTCCCAGACATCAGAACTAGAAGAAGTCTGTTATTGTTTGTGGGGTGTCAGTGCATGGTGTTCTAATACAACAGTCTAAAAGACAGCAACAAAGAACGTCAGACAGGGAGAGTTGTCTCCTACTTCTGGAGGGTTAGACTTGGTGGTTTATTCATTATTTATTGAATGTATTGATAAGGGCCAACCTCATTATGGAAGGCATGCATGTTACTCACTGTAGTCATGTAAGTGCCAACTTCATCCTAAAACTCTCTTACAGAAACACTCAAGTTGTCAGAACAAACCAGGCCACCACATGGCCCTGTTAGCTGACCCATAAAATTAATAGCTGTAGTGGTTTGAATGAGAATAGCCCTCAGAGACTTGTCAATATTTGGTCCCCAGTTTGTAGAACTGTTCCAGCAGGATTATGAGGTATGGCCTTGTTGGAAGAGGTTTCACTGGGGCAGACTTTGAGCCTTCAGAAGTCCATTCCCAGTGTTCCTCACTCTCTGCTTCCTACTTTCAAAGATCAAGACCTGAGCTCTCAACTGTTTCTGCCACCATGACTTTGTCCCACCACTGTGGACTCTAACCCTTTGAAACTGTAAGTCTGATGTGGGAGTGTCATATATCAAGCTGTTGATTTCATTGGTTAAGTAATAAACAAACTGCTTGGGCTCATAGCTTAGAACATAGGTGGGTGGAGTAAACAGAACAGAATGCTGGGAGGAAGAGGAAGTGAGCTCAGACTCGATAGCTCTGCTGTCTGGAGCAGAGACGCCATGCTCCCTGCTTCTGGGCGGACGTGGGTATAGCTCTGCTCTGTAAGACACACGCAATGAAGCTCTGACCCATGATGGATGTAGGCTAGAATCTCCCTGGTAAGCCACCTCGTGGGCTACACTAGAAATGGGCTAGTCCAGATGCGAGAGTTAGCCAAGAAGAGGCTAGATAGAAATGGGCCAAGCAGTGTTTAAAAGAATACAGTGTCCATGTAATTATTTCGGGTAAAGCTAGCTGGGTGGCTGGACACAGCCCACTGCTCTTATTACTACATAAGTCCAATTAAATGCTTTCTTTTATAAGTTTCCTTAGCCATAGTATTTTGTCATAACAATAGAAAAGTAACTAAGAATTACAAATATGTAATTAGTGTAAAATTTAGGTGCGTTATTTATTTTATTTATTCTGATATTTATTTTACATAGTCACCCCTCATTTGAATGAACTATATTGCTAGAACTCATTAGTAACTTTATAGAACACCTAGCATTACAGTATATGTGATTATAGTTTGTCTTTTTGTTTGTTTTTTTCACTACAGGGTTTCTCTGTATAGCCTTGGTTATCCCGGAACTTGCTCTGTAGACCAGGCTGCCCTCAAACTCCTAGAGGTCTGCCTGCCACTGCCTCCAGTGCTGGGATTCATGGCATGCAGCACCACCACCTGGCATATTTGTCTTTCTTACTATCTCTATATTTATATTCACATGTTCACACATGTAGAATATATGTATGCGCACACATGCATATGAGTGATAGAATCACCCTGTGTTACTCATTATGGCCTTGAAAGAATGATCCTTTTGTTTCAGATTCCTAAACAGTAGGGATTAAAGGTATACATCACCACTGCTAAGATAGCTCAGTTTCTTGAGGGGACTCTTATTTAGTTTTGGACGTCTGATATACTTTATTCTCAGGTATGGAACATAGCAACTAAGGAAATAGATAGTGATTGGTTTTTCAAAGACTTGGAAATCTATGGGGGCTGGGCCTACAAATAAACCTACCTTTTGCACTTTTGTTAAATTCCTTGGGTTTCAAGGAAGCTATTCAATGATGCTTGACAATTGTCTTACATCAGGTGTCCAAGGATCACTAAGGTGATACATACTAGGAATAGCCAAGAAGAAAAATTAGTTTTGTTGTTTAAATTCAATTCTTCTATATTATCTGAATAGTTTAACTGTATTATTATTAGAGTGACTGAATTGCAATTGTACTCATATTGTGTATTTTTAGTTGAGGTGCTGACTCAAATCAACAATGTTTGTATGATCTAATCAATCATAGACCATTTCCCTAATTGTGCTTGGGAAGATGAAGTGGGAAAGATTAGCGAAGCGAAGCTCCAGTTACTGTCTTCTCTGACATTCTGTAGCATATATACTTCTCACCACATAATGTATAAAAGTGATCCCATGGTACTGGATCACCATGGAAACATGATGGATACCTGAGAACCATGGCTATCCACTACTGGCACAGAGCCTACTCTTAAGACCCACTCTGTTCCAACACTCTCAATACTCCAAGGACAGAATACCGCAGGGATAAAATTACCAAACACAAAGTACTGTCAGAAGAAGGCCATGTACTGTAAACACCAGTTATTCTTTCCAGAACCGAGTCCTTGAGGATCATTTAATTACTCAAAATATAAGTAATGATTACTTAAAAAATGTTATCTAAAAATACGTGTTTTTAAAAAGTGTGTGTGTAGACACATGCGTACCATGTTGTATTTGCAAAGGGCACAGGATAACTTTTGGTAGTTGGCTCTTTCTCTCTCTATCATAAGATATCAGGCTTGGTTGGGAAGCACTTTTCCTACTGAGCCCATCTCGTTAACATATGATCTAAACCATGATGGAGGAAGGTCATTGGTTAATTATAATAAAGAAACTGCTTGGCCTCATAGGTTAAAACATAGGTGGGTGTAGTAAACAGAACAGAATGCTGGGAGGAAGAGGAAGTGAGCTCAGACTCGACAGCTCTGCTCTCTGGAGCAGAGACGCCATGCTCCCCTCTCCTGGGCAGACACACGCGATGAAGCAAGCCTCCAGGTCAGACATGCTGAATCTTTTCCGGTAATACCGGTGCTACACAGTTTATTAGAGATGGGTTGATCGGGATATCAGAATTAGCCAGTAAGGGCTAGAGCTAATGGGCCAAGCAGTGTTTAAAAGAATACAATTTGTGTGTTTTTATTTCGGGTAAAGCTAGCCGGTGGCGGGAGCTGGGTGGCGGAATGCAACCCACAGCTCCTACTACAAAACCATGTGATTTTGAAGGTCTCAGGGAAAATAAAATCATCCCTTCTTTCTTTCCCCTAGAAGACGGTATCTAGTTGGAGCCTGTATCTGTCACTATAGTCACCTTCATGGGTTATACATCACCGAACCTGTCATATCATCCACCCATCTATTCAAAAATACATATTAAAGCTGCAGTCATTTGTATTATGATTCATATTGCTCGTATACTCTATTTCTCCTAATATTTTATAAGGTGTTTGCTATTTTCAACATATGGGCAAGAGCATAAATTTTTTTCTCTCATGCTATGTAAGAAAAAGTCATAATCAAAGGAAGATTTACTAGGGAAAAGAAACTAGCTCTTTTCTTTTTTCTACACTGAAGAAACTTGTAGATGCTGATAGCAGAAACAGACAGGGGATTGGTAGTCATTCCCCAGCTTTGTGGGGCTTTCTGGCCTCTGGAATTGTGTTATTTGTTAGAGTACTCAACAGAGCCGGAGGAGGGAAGAGGCAACATGGGTTGAAAATGTCGAGTTTCAGGCTGTGTAAAAGCGGACCATTCAAGATCAGCCCATTTATTTGTATGGTGAATGCTTCCGATTATTCGTGCCTGGGGAGCTGTACGTCAATAATCAGAGCGAAATTTGAGATTACCAACTGTAAACAAAGTCTAACACTAGGGAACATGTTGTACTTTTAGGGAGCCCCTCCACCTGCTTCACACACTGAGGAGGATCCATGGCTTGTTGGAGAGAAGCTGCACACATCACAGTGTGTGTGTGTGAGTGTGTGCATGTGTGTGCATGCACGCGGCCTGTGTGCACCTCCTGGACTTCTCATCTGAGTTGTGGTAAGGAGCTGTCTTTCCAAGCTGGTTTGTTTGCCCCCACTGGTTCTGGGACTGAGCACAACGATATAACTGGATAACCAACTTTGTCCCTTCTTTTGTAATCATCCTTTATACTTTTCTGTGGTTCATATGCAGACCGTATCAAATCCAAGGTCCCATTCATCAGTGAGATGTTCTTGATTTGATTTGATCAATGACAATTTGTTTTGGCTTTTCCCAAATCTTAAACAAGGGGAGGGGGCAGTTCTAAGGGCTTGCTGAACGTGATCAGTTTTAAATTACATACTAGATCAAAGGATGGAATCATTAATCTGGACAGTTTGGGAAATCATAAAAGGTGAGGCAGCTTTTATTTGGAGGCCTTTTTTACTTAGGTAATTAGCAGTATATCAACAAGCCTGTGATCATTTAAGTATCAAACACAGCAATAATGTGTCACAATTCTAGTATCAAAAGTTAAATGTTCCTCAACAATTAAGATAAGCGATAGTAATTTCTTTTCTTGCTGAGTTAAACACTTAGATTATGATTGAATACTGGATTCCTCTAAATCAAATTCCTTGAGGGTCCCAGCTCTGTTCTCTAGGGAATAGCTCAAATATCATAGCAATTGAAGTGATGTTCTTATCCTTTAGTGAGGCAAACTGGTGGTACTTGACTTTCTCAATACCCAATGACCCTGCACAAATAAATTCTCGCTCAGCCTGCACAGTTCCAGAGGCCCAGTACAGTGCTCTAAGACCTTATGATGACTGTATTTAGAAAGAAGGCTTTAGGAGATGATTGAGTTCAGATTGGCTCATTAGTGTGGTCCCTAACCATATATGAAGGGTATCCTTGGAAGAAGAGGGGATGAGAACCTGTTAAGAGAGACATCAGGGATGTCCATAAGGGAAAGAGATGGCTGTTAGGACAGATGGCATGGTAGCCATCCACAAACCAATGAGAAAGGCCTCAGAAGAAACTGCTACTGTCAACATCTCCATCGGGGGACCCCCACCCTCCAGAACTCTGAGAAAAATTTTTTTCTTTTGTGGTTTAAGTCAGCCTTGATATTTTATTATGGACACCCCAGAGAACTGATATAGCTTTATTTTTGGAAAGTCATAGCAATGATATCAGACTGCTTCTGACATTCATGTCTCCATCACAACAAATTTGTAGCCCTGTCTCCATGGTGACTCCATATATAGTAGAAGTGTCTTTGCTATGAGCATTTATCTCATGGCATTCACATTTTTTATTATCAATTATCCTTATACATTTCATTTAAGCTTATTAGGCTACTATATGATTTTGAAAATTGTATATGTAAGGAATTTATAGAATCTGCACATTTGAATCTAGAGTATAAAGAAGACATTTCACGATATATCTGATGAACCAAAGCTACTGGATTGGCTTGCTGTTGAGAAGCAGATCTTTGGGTTGGTTTGATAAGTGAAAAATTTAAGCTAGGTTTTATTGCGCATGCTAAAAAAAAACCCCCTCCTTCTTGTTGAAACCAATGACCCTTCGACATGGGTGCATGCTGTGAAGAAGTTGCTACCTGGTTTTCACAGAGAGAAATTCTTTGTTGGGGTCCGGCCCAAGGATCAGGACTTTCATGATGCTCATTGAGTGATTTGAAAGTGTGCACAGAGCTTACAACACTCCGTAGGCTTCAAACATGCATGGGAATTCTTTGATACTCCTTCTAATAAAAGGCAGATGTAATTGCCCTTGAATGTAGGGCAGCCTAATGACTCACTGCTATCCCATAGGAAGCAGTGGGAGTATCCCTTGAGACTTTCAAAGCTAGGGACCGAAAGGCAGGCACTGGGGAGTCCGCTCTGCCTCTCCGCCTTCTGTGTAGCTCTGTCTCTCTTTCCTGAAGCCTCTGAGCAACTAAGAAAGAGAGCAGCTTACATTACAGCTGCCATCTGGGTGGGATTGTGTCTTGAGGCAATGGGTGGATAGAAGACGTTGTCCAACGAGTGCCAGCTGTCCCATCCCAAGATGCTTTCCACTGCTCAGGCACTGCTTATTTCAGTGGACAAAGTTTCAGGATGACCACTGACTGCCACCCTAGACGGACGCTGAGAAAACATAGTCTAGAGGAGCCCTCCAAGGTCTCTTTTGTGCTGGTGGTTGTACAAAATAACCAGGGTGGCTTATTGTACGGCAGCAGAAGACTTGAACCCGATGTAAGTCTCACTGATATTTGCAAAGCTCATTCTTTGATGGAATTTAAGGTTCCCTGTGGCCTCCTCACTTGTTCTCTGGATTGCATCGCAGCGGAGGCACCTTCTCTTGGCTAGAGCAGGACCACTGAGTCTCCTGGGTTCACGCCTTCCATGGATTTCCGTTGTTAGGCTCTCTTTGTTTTTAACCTGTTGATGGCAGAAGAAATGATTGCCACCCCAACAGCGAAAAGTATGGACAAATCTAGTAAAAAGGGCTCTACTGAAGCGTTACATTGCATATGAAAACACAGGAGGAGGGACTTGTATTTTTGCTTCCTGATTACTCTGTACTTTACAGCCTTCTTTTCCAAACATTTTTTGGACTGATTTATACATCAAGATGGGCCCAAACAGATCTAAGTTTAGGTAGAGAAAACTGGGACATCACCTTTGTAATTTCTTTACAAGCTGACAGCCCTGCCAAAGGCAAACGTCGAGTATCAGCTCATCACCATTTCCACCACAGCCAGAGAGACAGAGAAGCACAATCCTGGTCCACAGGCAGCCCCGAGAGTCCTGACTCAATCCTGTTAGCAGAAACTGGGCAGTCAGCCAAGCATCATAAACGCTTTACGTGGCCCTCTCTTGAAGGGTCAACTGGAAGACAGATGCACAAATGATATAACACTGGATGCATCTTGTCTTTCTCGAAAGCCGTTTCTATGCCAACTCCATTTATTTCCTTCTCAAGTGGTCCTGTGCAATGACCTTCATTGATGTGCAGTAAAAACCAAGGCGAGGTTGGATATGTTAGGAGTTTGGGAGGTGTGGTTTCCTAAAGATGCTTTCTTTTGTCTTTCGTTGCTGCATCCTTTAGATATACATCCCTGGAGGTCTAAGGTCAGGGTCACTTATACTGTTTCTGGGTATGAGCAGGCCCCCACACTGGAAAGCTCTCTGTAGTTTTCTCAAAGAATTGGAAATCACCAGGCTTGGAGACTGTTGATTCCCAGTCTCACCAGTCTTTGAAAGAGACTGAAATGGTTTTCTCTAAGTTGAGTGTGAAGCAGGGTATGCAGAGGGAATTTGAGATCAGTGGAGTCTGCAAACCATGGGGGGGGGCGAGTAGGAATATTTTCATAGGAGTTTCTGAGCAGAAACGAATAGGACTTTATCCTGGTTTGTTTCTATTGTCAACTGGACACAAACTAGAGTCGCCTTGTGAGAGAGACCCTCAACTGAGGAGTGGCCTCCACTAGATTGGCCTGTGGCATGTCTATAGGGAGTTTTCTTTTTTTCTTACATGAGAAAATGCCTCCATAAGCAGTGGGACCAGGATCTAACCATAAGGCATGAATGGACTTTGTGGAGCCCATTCTCTATGGAGAGATACCTTGCTCAGTCTAGGCATGGGGTGTGTGTGTGGGGGGAGGGCAGAGAGAGTCTAGGTCATTCCTCAGCAAGGTGATGATGGGACAGACTTAGTTGACTTCCTAGGGGAGGGCTTATCCTCTCTGAGAAGCAGATGGGGGAAGGTGGGAGGGGGAAGAAGAGGGAGAGAGAACTGGGATTGTTATGTAAGAAAAAATAAACAAAAAGATTGTTTTGTAGATAAGTTTGTAAGGCATTTTCTTTATTAGTGACTGTGTGGGAGAGTCCAGCCCATTGAGGGTGGGGTCGCCTCTGAGGTGTGTAAGAAAACAGGTTGAGCAAGCCATGGGGATGGCGGTGAGCAAGCCAGCAAGCAGCATCCCTCTACAGTCACTGTATCAGCTCCTGCCTCCAGGTTCATGCCATTCTTGAATTTCTCTGCTGACTTCCCTCAGAGATGGACTCTCACCTGGAGGTATAAGATAAAATGAACCCTTTCATTCTCAAGTTGCTTTTGGTTATAATGTTTTGCCATAGCAACATAAAATGTAAAGAAGACACTGATTCACATGGGAGGGCCCAGCCCACTGGAAGTGTTAGCATCTCTAGGCAGGTGTGCTGTATAAGGAAAGTAGCTGAAGTGTCATGGTTAAACTTGACTGAAATCTTCACTGGCTAGAGAGGGGCCTAAGAGATTCATCAAACAACCCTCTGTGTGTCTGGGAGGGTGTTTACAGAGACAATTAATTACCGGTGGTGGGGTGGGGAGACATACCATGACTATAAGTGGTCCTACCTGGTAGGTTGGGACCCAGATGAAATAAGGAAGGGCTACAAGAAGCCCACTAGTGCAGAGATGCTTGCTTTCTCCTTTCCTGCCTGCCCTGGGGAGAACAGTGTCCACTAGGCTCTCTCAGCCGTGATGTTGTCCTAATACAGGTGACAGCAATGGGGCAAAACAACTCTAGATGAAACTCTAATCAGAGCCCAAACAATCTTTCCTCATTTTGAAGCATTTTTTTAAAAAAGTATTTGTCACAGTGTCACAAACCCCAACACACCCAGAAAATGAAAGAACAGTTGTGACTGAATTTGACTGTGTTGGTCTTTAGCCCTTGCAACTGGTTTTCATTCCAAAATAATTTGGAAAAGTTTGGAAATGTATACTAGAAATGTATAATGAGTGGATCTTTCGGGAATTCAGAAAACTGAAAGCTGGTATATATGAAGACAGGAAAGGGTGTTCTTATAAGAGTCTAGATGGTAACAAGAATCAGATCTGGGGATCTGACTGCAGACCAACGCTACGGTCTGGCAAGGAATTTGTCTACATTTTGTTTGTGTCCTGAGACTTCAAGGGAGTCTAGGTTTAAGGGTGATGGATGAGTTAATCTGGTGGAGGAATTTTCAAGACACTGAAACATTAAGGCTGGGGCATGATTATTGCTAGCTATTTTGAGCCACAATTACAGTGTAAGTCAGGAGCAAAAAGCAGATCAGAAAGACCCAAACAAAGGTGGTTTGGACAGAAAATCTTGGTAAAGTTGGCACTGAGAATGTGTGATTTCTGAAGAGATTAGTACCAGGTGCTCTGCATCTGGGAAAAAGGAACGATCCCCGAGGGCATCCCATGAAGCAATAAAACCCTGCACATTATAAAGTTCCAGGCGAAGGGACTGTAAGCTCATTTATAAGACTTTTCCAAGAGAGGAGAAAGCATTTCCAGAGTATCCCATTCACTCAGAGCAGCCTAAGGTCATTTCCATAGGGTTCATCTCACAGTGTTCAGATATGCATACATTTAGAGGCCACTGCAGTCAAGATCCAAACTGGCAGCAAACCTTGATGTCACCACATCGTGCCAACTTTTATAGATATGCAGAATTCCAAAACTACAGGGTCATCAAAACTAGATTTCAAAGGAAAACCTGGGATGTCAGGAAATGAACAGCCTGGGGTCATCTCTAGTTCTGAAAACCACAGACTGAACAGGTTATATTTGGGAGTATTATGTGTGTGTAAGTGTATGCACGAATACATGTATACACACATATATACATATACACACATGTATATATATACATGTACTTACATATATAATATATGTGTATATAATACATTTATGTAAGAGCAGTCAATGCAAAAGGAGGCTATGAATTTGAAAGAAAGCAAGAAAGAGCATGTGGTAGGTTAGGAGGAAGGAAAGGAAAGAGAAAAATGATGCAATATCAAAAATAGAAGAAATAATAAAAATACTTCTAATGAAGACCTCATACCAGCTTCCATCTGAATTCTGCATTCTTTCAATTCTTGCCTTTAGTTGAAATTGTTTTTATTTTTTTTTTGTTTTTTTTTTGTTTTTTCGAGACAGGGTTTCTCTGTAGCTTTGGAGCCTGTCCTGGAACTCCCTTTGTAGACCAGGCTGGCCTCGAACTCACAGAGATCCGCCTGCCTCTGCCTCCCGAGTGCTGGGATTAAAGGCGTGCGCCACCACCGCCCGGCTGAAATTGTTTTTAAAATTCCCTCTAGACTCTGAATAACAGTGACAATTAATAATAATAATAGAAGTTCACATTTCCTGAGAACTTCATTCTTATGACTGTGTATTAATTAAAAAAATTAGAAGTAAGAATTAAAAATAAAAGGGATGATACAGAAGAGATTAATTTTACTATTCTACCCTCAAAACAGAGAAACCAAAGGGGACCTTGGGGCCTTGAAAGAGCCCCCAGCTGACTTTGAAAGGACCTCCCCCTAATGTGGGATTCCCCTCTGTATTCTTTGAATATGTTTTATTACCATTAGTTAATAAAGAAGCTACTTTGGACCTATTGTAGTGCAGAATGGAGCAAGGCAGGAATTCCAATCAGAGATAGAGGAGAAAAGAAGGCGGGGTTAGAGAGATGCCATGTAGCTGCTGAAGGAGACAGATGCCCAGGAGCTTTACTGGTAAACCTGGTGCCTTGTGGTAAAATACAAAATAATGGAAATGAGTTAATTTAAGATATAAGAGTGAGCTAGCAATATGCATAAGTGATTGGCCAAGCAGTGGAATATAGTTTCTGTGTAATTGTTTCGTGTGTGGGTGGCTAGGAATAAACAAGCAGTCTCTGCCTACATCCCTCCCCCACCCCCCACAATGCTGGGAGGGAACTGCTGTCCAGTTGATGGAAGAGGTAGGTCAACCTGCCCTGAAGGCCTCTGTTACGCTACAACAGGGAGTTGTCTCAGAGAACCAGCTGACTCAATTATTTGGAAAGGGACCAGAGAATCCCTTGACAAGCATGAATGCTTCCTTATTAGCCCAGCATCTTGCTGTTCTTACCCAGAACGCTGGTGCTATGTTATGGGAAATATGGAAGGATATGAGGCTTCACTGATAGTTCCCACTCATAAATGAGAGAAGATCTAGGTTTTGACCACAAGTCTATTTGCCAGTGATGGCTCTGTTTCCTTCCCCATTGTTCCTGGGTATTCTCAGAAGATCCATTTGGAAGATTGTCGAAAATGCAGATTTGTGCTTCATCTAGAAGCCTATATTCTCTTTTTTTCCTTTTTTAAAAAAATTGTACGTACCGATCCCAGTTCACCATCCCTCCCCTCCTCTCACTCTCCTGTGTTCTCCTCACTCCATCCCCATTTGTTCCTCAGAGTCGGAGCAGTCAACAAAGCCTGGACCATCACCTTGAGGCAGGACCAAGGCCCTCCCCACTGTTAGGACACTCTATTTTCACCAATAATTCCAACAGTAATTCCCTAGTAATTCCAATGTCAATAATCCATGTATCACACTCCTTGTCCAGTGCCCTTTCTATTTCAAGTGGACCCAGAATTTTTATCTCCAAATTACTCTTCAGTTTACAAGGTGCTTGCATAGTCTTATTTATCAAGTGAAAATCATGGTCTAAACTCTAAACTCTGCATGTTTCCATCTTTCTGCACTGACTGGTACTCACTCAGAGGATGAGGATGAGAGCTCGTGCAGCGTGCAGACACCTTTTCCTGTCGCCTTGGCTGGAGATATCTTGCTCTAAGAGCATGCTGGTTACCCTTCATCTATGGGTAGTGAATGCAGAGGAAGCTGCAGGCACTGATCTCAGAACCAGAAGATAAGAGTCCATGGAAATGCTGTCAACGTAGGTAGGAAGCTACAGAGGAGACTATGTGAGCTCACCTGGAGTAGCGACTCTCTGGAAACAGTATTGCTTAGGAGTCTAGAAACTTGGTTTCTGGTCCTGACTGATGCCCAGACTTGTTGGATGAATAAAATAAATGCTCCCGTGATTTTATTCCTTAGTGACACAGAAGGACCGAACTATATTGGTAATTTCATAATGTGGCCTTTGGAGTGTTGCGAATTAGCTCGATATGGGAAATAAATGGGAAAACTCGACTTCCTCTGTCCAGCGGGGATAGCCCAGTGAGAGAGCGTACACTTGGTCTCTGTCTGTTTTTCTTCCTGGGCTTCAGGTAGCCACACCTTAACTGGGTGTGATTGGTTAACAGAGCTTCCCCATCATTGGAGCCCAGTGGTTTAGAAGAGAAACTCTGGGTGAAATGATAAAGAAAAGAAGGAAGTGGGTAGAGGGATCTTCATATCCTCACTTTGTTTTGGCTTTGGTATCTTAGAATTTGTTTGTTTTGTTTATCTGGGCTTGGTGTGCGCTCTCTAGAAACATAGGCATTTGAATTGGACATTGATTGCAATGGGTCACATGCTCTTTGGATTCCCTTCCATGTAAAATGTAGGTCCCTATGGTTGCTCATTGTAGATTCTTTTTGAATTAACCACACAGTTTTCCATGTACATTTAATATTTTATTTAATATCTATACAAAGTGTTTGGATCAAATCCACACCACATTCACTCTCTTCCAATCCCTCCCCTATTCCCCCGTCACTTTACTTTTCCCTCCAAATTTATTTCCCTGTGTTTTTTCTCTGTCCCTGTTTCTTTTTCTTTAATATCCACTGAGTATATTTAGTGCTGTCTTCTACCAGTGTATGAGCAACTTTTCAGGTCCTGCATCCCTGAAGAACACTGACACCCCTCCCCTAGCCACCATCAATTATCAGTAACTCCTCAGATAGGAGTGGGACTTCATGAGTCTCTCTATATCTATTACACAGATTTTAGCTGGCTCGATCTTGTACAAGTCTTATGCATGTAATCCAAGCCACTCTGAATTCATGTGTGCAATGGCATTGTCATGCCCAGTAAATTCAGTTTTGCTTATATCTAATGTCTCTGGCTTTTACCATCTTTTTGCCCCTCCCCGGTACCCCTGAGCTTTGGAGGGAGGGGTCGTGGTACAGATTCCCATTTAGCGTGAGCATCCCAAAGTTTCTTATTCTCTGTACCTTGATTGGTTGTTGGCTTCTGTATTAATTTTTATTTACTGCAAAGGAAGCTTCCCTGATGAAGCTCAAGAGGCGCTCTCATCTGTGGGTAGAAAGGTAAGAACTTAGGGTGCAGTTTGTTATTATGTCCATTTAGCATAACAATAGTACTTGGTTCTCCCCTGGAACCTGGTACCTAGTCAGCTATGGGATTTACCAGGCATGATACCATGTTGATCTTAGTCATAGCAACAGGAGAATGAAGTCCAAGGAGATGAGGCTAAGAGAAGTGTCTTGCCCATTCAACCCTGTGTTCTTGCAGAGTTTGTTCTGAGCAATGTGCCCAGAATAGGTGAGCTTCTATTGTCTATTCCAGGGAAACACTTTCTTTTGGGATTTAGCTTCTTTCTGTGTCATGAAGTTGCTAGACTAGATTGTCTCTCATGTGTATATTCTGGCAATATAAGTTCCATTTCTTATGCTATTGAAACTATTGAAATGAGCAGTTTTTAGTATGATTAAAGGTTGTTCTATGGGAAAGACAAACAAAAACTAGCCAGAGAAATGGGGCTAAAGGTTTTCTTATCTCAATGATGTTGACCATGTTTCAAATTTTTAAATGTAACCTATGTATCAGGCGCAACCTCAATGATAAGACCATGAGACCTAAATCAGTTGGTTAATTAGCATGGATTTTAGAGTTTTCGCTCTAAATAATCTACCTATACAATTTTCAAATAAGAACGTGTCCAAGTTTGACTGAGTATGGGTTTTAAGAGTGATTATTTGATACTTAGCTTTGGATAGAATGAATTTTCTGTCCTACAACTTTGTGTCATGGATTTTTGAAAGTCCAAATACAGGATGGTGAGTTGGCTCAGTAGGTAAAGGTACTTGCCACCATGCTGAATGATCTGAGTTTGATTTTCAGGACCCACAGAGCGGAACAATGTAGAAAGCATTTATGCGTTTGTGCATCAACTGACCCAAGTTAAAACAGGAGTGATGGACTGGGATATAGGCCAGTGGAAGCGTGTGCAGAGCAGACCCAGGACCCTGGTTTTGATCCTTGGCAGAACAATCACGAGCAGAACAGATCGAAGAGACTCACAATGCACACTGGCTGGCAAATCAGAGTCTCTCAGCAGCTCTGTATGTGTGGGAAGAAACTTGATTTCCCTTCTGGGACGGATGCCTATTTCAGCTGCAGGATGAAGTCAGGTTGACCATGGAGGCCTCCTGGGGAACATTTCTTTTTTCCTGTCTGCTCAACGAACAGCTTGTTTTGTCCCTCTACTTGCTCACTTACTCCTTTCTTCCCCCTTGAGTTCCACCATCCTTTGGGTTTCTCAAAGAAGTGTTTTTAACCTTGAAATGCTCTCAGCCTCTCTGTGTCAAGTGTCCTTGTGGTGAGGCAGTCAACATGATGGTGGAGTCGGAGACATCTGGTTTTGGTCCTAGGCTTCACCACCTAGGAGTTTTGTGAACTCTGCCTCTCCGTGCCTCAACTGCAAGTTGGATCATTGCAAAGATTAAACAAACTGGCTCATGGAAAGGACTTGGCAGATAATAATAGCTCTTCATCCAGCTGCCAGTCTATCTGTTTCTCCATCTATTTATCCACTGACTTACCCACCTACTTATTTTACCCTCTCTCTTTGTGCATCTGCATTCATAAACTACATCACATCAAAAGAGAGAAGGGGGCAGTGAGGGGAGCATCTGATTCTTTTCAAGCAATTGACTTGTTTTCCTTGCTTATGAAGTAGTTCAGGTAACAAACAAGGCAGATGACTGTGTGACCGCCAGCAACGCAGGATTCAGCTGACATGGATTCCCCCTAAGCCTTGGCTTTTCTTCTTCCCTGCTGTCCTTTTTTGTCCTCTTCCGAAGACAGCAGCAGCTTGATTGAGAACTGCTCCTGGTCTTGACTGTTACATTTACATCCACTGATAATTCCCAGCACAAACGGGAATAAGAGGTGAAAATGTATTTCTTTATGCAATCTTCTCTCAGTGGCAGATTTTGTTTAGATATATTTGTTACTTTTACTATGTTCAAGTCAATGTCTGTGTAGTATTATTTGTGTCCTTGCTCTGGCCTTTCCTCTTCTGCTCTGTGTCGCTCCCCCTTCTCTTCTCTTGAGCTTTGCCCTCCACATGTTTAGTTGGAGGCTCCGGGTGAGCCTGGTAGATCGCACTGGATAGTTAGGTCTGTGACGACATCGGTAGGCAACTGTTTAAGTTACTTCTTCCCTAGGCCTACTCTTGTCTGTAGACAGAAAGGCAGGGTGAGATGATCTCTGAGGTCCCCTTCTCCTTTTTTTAATATTTATTGAGCTCTATATTTTTCCCAGTTCCCCTCCCTGCCTCTCTCCTCCCTGCCTCTGCCCTTCCTCCTTCAGCCCTCCCCCAAGGTCCCCATGCTCCCAATTTACTCAGGAGATCTTGTCTTTTTCTACTTTCTACTTCCCATGTAGATTAGATCTATGTAAGTCTCTCTTAGTGTCCTCATGGTTGTCTAAGTTCTCTGGGATTGTGGTTTGTAGGCTAGCCTTCTTTGATTTATATTTAAAAACCACCTATGAGTGAGTACATGTGATAATTGTCTTTCTGTGTCTGGGTTACCTCACTCAAAATAATGTTTTCTAGCTCCATCCATTTTCCTGAAAAATTTAAGATGTCGTTATTTTTTTCTGCTGTGTAGTACTCAATTGTATACATGTACCACATTTTCCTTATCCATTCTTCAGTTAAAAGGCATTTAGGTTGTTTCCAGGTTCTGGCTATGACAAACAAAGCTGCTATGAACATAGTTGAGCACATGTCCTTGTGGCACGATTGAGCACCATTTAGTTATATACCCAAAAATGGTATTACTGGGTCTTGAGGAAGGTTGTTTCCTAATTTCCTGAGAAATTACCACATTGACATCCAAAGGGGTTGCCCAAGCTTTTATTCCCACCAGCAATGCAGAAGTGTTCCCTTTACCCCACATACTCTACAGCATAAGTTGTCATCAGGGTTTTTGATGTTGGCCATTCTTACAGGTATAAGATGGAATCTCAGAGTTGTTTTGATTTGCATTCCTCTGATGACTAAGGATGTTGAACATTTCCTTAAGTATCTTTCAGGCATTTTAGATTCCTTTGTTGAGATTTCTCTGTTTAGGTCTGTACTCCATTTTTTTATTGGATTATTTGTTCTTTTGGTGTCCAATTTCTTGAGTTCTTTGTATATTTTGGAGATCAAACCTCTGTCTGATGTGGAGTTAGTGAAGAGCTTTTCCCATTCTGTAGGCTGTTGTTTTGTCTAGTTGAGTGTGTCCTTTGCTTTACAGAAGCTTTTCAGTTTCAGGGGGTCCCATTTATTACTTGTTTTTCTCAGTTTCTGTGCTGCTGGGGTTATATATTAGGAAGTGGTTCCCTGTGCCAATGTATTCAAGTGTACTTCCCACTTTCTTTTCTATGATGTTCGGTGTGGCTGGGTTTATGTTGGGGTCTTTGATCCATTTGGACTTGAGTTTTGTGTATGGTGATAGATATGGGTCTATTTTCATTCTTCTACATGTTGATATCCAGTTATGCCAGCACCACTTGTTAAATATGCTTTCTTTTTTCCATTTGCTATTTTTTGGTTGTCAAAAATCAGGTGTTCGAAGTTGTGTGGACTGATTCCACACATTGATTCTATTCAGTTCCATTGGTCCTCCTGTCTGTTCTTATGCCAGTACCAGGCTGTTTTCAGTACTGTAGCTCTGTAGTAGAGTTTGAAGTCAGGGTTTGTGATTCCTCCAGAAGTTCTTTTATTGGACAGGATTGTTTTGGCTATCCTGGGTTTTTTGCTTTTCCATATGAAGTTGAGTACAATTCTTTCGAGGTCTTTAAAGAATTTTTCTGGGATTTAGCTGGGCATTGCATTGAATCTGTAGACTGCTTTTGGTAATATTGCCATTTTCACTATGATAATTCTGCCTACCCAAGAGCATGGGAGATCTTTTCACTTTCTGGTGTCTTCTTCAATTTCTTTTTTCAAAGATTTAAAGGTCTTGTCATACAAGTCTTCCATATGTTTGGTTAGAGTTACTCTGAGATATTTTGTGCTATTTATGGTGCTATTCTCTGATTTCTTCCCCAGCCTTCTTATCATCTGTCTACAGGCCCCTCCTCCTTTTGAGTAAAATGTAGGCTCCAGACAGGCCTCCATTCTCCAAGTCAGGGCATATCATTATAGTAGCAGCCAACTGCAGAAAATCTGCAGTGGACCACTGGTCTTCAAGGGTCCCACCTGACTTGGCTCAGCTACACCATGTCCTTCTTTGGATGCCCTCTGAAGGAGGGAAGCAATTCCACTGTTCTCTCTGAGAATTCCCAGGACTTGTCTTTCTTCCCTGAGAATGAATCCCCGAATCAGAGAACTGGATCCTCTCCAAACCTCAAAGCAGTCCTACTCAACCATAGTCTTTGAACTCAGCTTTTCCTTCTTGCCGCCCTTTTCCCTAGTGTCTAGTTACCAAGGCAAGAGGATGGTCTCTTTAGGGCTGGGCGTGTGTTTGGTGGGAGTGAGCGTGGGACGGAACCAACTGCAGATACTTGCTGGTTTGTTGTGTCGAGGATAAGGAAAATGCTCTAAGATAGCAGAGGCAGTGATGAGGCAGAAGTTAGAGGGATGCAGCTTTAGGTTGATGTAAGCTCTTGCTGACAATTGTAGCCATCTTGTGAGGAAGCTTTTCAGAAAAGAGCTAGAACATAGAGAAATTAAATAGATCATTGCTCATATGATATAGTCAGGCTCTGGATGGTCCCTGAGAGGAGATCTAATGTGAATAAGATGTTTTTATTGCTGGGAACTCACATCCTGATAAACACCACATTCTGCTTCACAAAAATCCTTGATGTCTTCGGAAATGTAAGCTGCTGACAGTACAGCATTTTGGAGAGCAGAGATGGGCAACATATCCTTAGTGCAAAGGAAGAAAAGTATTTTAAGGACGGCATGGGGCCTTGTTTCTTAGAGTAGGCCTTGGAGGCAGAGGGAAGTGAAGGTGGGAGGTGGGAGGAATAGGGAAGAGGTGGACACGGCACCAGAGGGAACTGTTTGGGAACCCAGAAGACAGCCGCTCAGGGACACATGGCTCTTTCAGAGTTGCTTGGGCAAGGTGGGGTGAATTCCAGCAGCACATTGCAGGGCACATTGACCCAACGGGAACATCCTATTTTTTTCCCCAAAGAGACA
Organism: Microtus ochrogaster; assembly: GCF_000317375.1. NCBI lineage: Eukaryota > Metazoa > Chordata > Mammalia > Rodentia > Cricetidae > Microtus > Microtus ochrogaster. The sequence continues at coordinate 52,210,092 of NC_022030.1, read as the reverse complement.
TCCCTTTAGCTTCCCTGTTTCCAATGGTTACAGACTTTCATGTTTCCTCTGGTCTTCCTCCTCTATTCCTACATCTATTGAAGTGTACTCGTGCCCAAATCAACCTCAAGATGAGTGTAAGGATGCCATACCCCTTGGCTCTGCTGGGAGAGGAATAGTTGCTTCTGACTGAGTGGTTTAGTGAGCAAGCTCTTGTAGCACCTCTTCTTCCTAGGAGCTGGATAAGATGCTGATGAGGAATGGAAGCAGGGGGTGGCTGAACAAAGCATCTTCTGTCTTTGGCTCATGGTGGTACTGCCCTCACAACTCGAATTGGAACTCAGAAGGCCAATGCTCTTCATTGATTTCCACTGGAGGCCTTATCTACCCTCAGTCATTTTTGTGAGAGTTGGGCCATGACTCTGGTATGGATGAGGAAAACATGTGACTCAGGAATTTAGAGACCCTAGTCCCTACATTTGCCCTCCCAAGTTTTTCCCCTCCCCTCTAGTCTTAAAAGCTACACCTGAATCCTTTCCCATCTCTGGGAAAGTCAGTTACCATCCAACTGGAAAAGAGGTGCTCTCATCCAAACATATGGACCATTTTACAGGACATAGAGTAGTGGCTGGTTGATATGAAATGACCTCCTGTATATGTGTTATTCTTATTGGTTAATGAATAAAGCTGCTTTGGTCTATGACAGTGCAGAATATAGCCAGGATGAAAGAGATAGAGAGAGTGGAGGTAGAGTCAAGGAAATGCCACATAGTTGCTGAAGGATAAAAATGCTGGAAAGCCTTTCCAGTAGGCCACAGTCTCATGGCAATACATAGATTAATAAATAGAAAGGGGTTAATTTAAGATGAAAGAGCTAGCTAGAAAGATACCCAAGCTATTGGCCAAACAGTGTTGTAACTAATATAGTTTCTGTGTGATTTTTTTGGGTCTGGGTGGCTGGGAAATGAACGAGGAGTCTCTGCTTACAGTTGGTAGGTAGAAAGTGGTCTTCCATGTCCTAAAAATGTCAAGGAGGAAGGTGCAGTCTGGCCTGGTAAGTGAAGTGCAAAGTAGCAGCGAAGGGAGATTAATAGAAGTTCCATTCACAGCATACACATTGCCTGGCTTAAAATTGCTTGTAACTTTGGCTCTAAGGGTCTAATTCTCTCTTCTGGCTTTGGAGGGCACTTGCCTATTCGTGACTTTAGGAGACATTCACCCACCCACTCACCTCTACATACAAATGAGTAAAATAAATTTTTAAACATACAAGACGGAGAGAAGGACACATTTTCTCTCCAGTCACTGGTACACTTGGGAATCTCTTCTCCATTTGTGCTTTCCCTGTTCTCTGGGGCTTCCTTTAAACTACTTGTGTGCATATATCTTCCTTATCTTCTGAACAGATGGAAAACAGGGAAGTGCAGAGGGAGACCCCAGTTTTGGGGGGTCATAATGAGCACAGACATGGAACTTGGCTTTTGTTCAACCTGCTTCTAGGCCTTGGCTGTTTTGATGACTGGTTGGTGGCATGAGACAGCATAGGCCTGGCGTTCATCTCACTATTTCTCTATAGCAACACTGCCAAAGCTACTTACATAACTCTTGAAAATACCTTAACCTTTCTGATTCCCTTTCTTCATCCATCAGATGGAAAAAATTTTGTCTTTTTTTTTCAATATGAAGAGGAACAAGATAATGATTACAGCGACAACAGTAGTCACAGGTATTTATCGAGAAGTTACCACATGCCAGGCAGCTAACCAGGGGGAGCAGGATGGGACTAGAGTTCTGTTAAGGACCCATTTCCAAAGGATTGCCATTATGTTGTCTTTATGGCTACTTCTTGGAAGACTTTTGTCCTAGTTCAATTTCTATTATTGCAATAATAGAAATTGTACTGACAAAAAACAGTGTAGGGGATAAGGGGGCTTATTTTAGCTTACAGTTTCATGATCTAGTTTGTCATTGTGGGAAAAGCAAGGCAGGAACTTCAAATAGTCACACATCTATATTCAAGAAAAGGGAGAAATGAATGCATGCGCACTGGCTTAGCTCTATTTCTCCACTCATATAGTTCAGAAATTCTTGCCTACTGCATGGTACCGCCCAAAGTGGACTGGGTCTTCTCATCCCAATTAACTTAACAATTCTTCAAAGGCAAGTCCACAAGTAAACCCAGTGTAGACAATCCCACATTGAGACTCTTCCCAGGTGATTCTAGGTTGTGTTGAGTTGATGATTAAAACAATCAAAACCCTATTTGCAAGGTTATCTTTGTTAACTTAATTTGCATCATGTCCTGTGAGAAAAACTCTGCACCCAGGGATGTTTGTTAGAAATAACCAAAGGAAATTGATTGACTCTGTGGTTATCTTGGACAGTGGATAATTTAGGGAAGGGCAACTATTAGGTTTATAAAAAAGAAAAGAAAGACAGCTTAAAAGAGACAACTAAAAAATGGGACATTTACTGGGACTTTGAAAAACGTTGACAGGTTGCTGGGGATCCAGAAAGCCATATAATGCAAGAATATGTGTGTCTGCTCAAGACTGACCTAGGTCCTGAGCGTCAATACAAGTGGGAAGTGAAGGGTGGTACTGAGCTGCGAACATCTGTCTCTAAACATGAGACGTATTTCCTACACAACTGAGTGAAAGTGCCCTATGCGGGAGGGAAATGGGCAGGACCCTCTGCTTCATTTTTCCTTCTGCCTTCAGGTTGTGAAGTGGCAGTGGCCAGTGACCATGATGATAATGACTAGAAAAAAAGAAGAATGAAAAGAGGGAGAGGAAGAAGAGGAAGAGGAAGAAGGGAAGAGGAGGAACCATAGAGGAGGAGAGGAGGAGGAGGAGGAG
>NC_022030.1:52200860-52207155 GCF_000317375.1 Microtus ochrogaster | reverse complement strand
AGGAGGAGGAGGAGGAGGAGGAGGAGAAGCAGGAGGAGGAGGAAAAGAAACCTTCCTGGGAAAGAAATGGAATGTCTCCAGACATTTAGTCCTTTGATGCTCTTATCTTAAACTGTCTACATCTGGAAGTGTCAAATGAATGTCTATTTTTTAGAAATTACAGTCTATGGAATTTTGTCATGGAAGTATGAACAGGCTAAGACAGTATAGCTAAACTAAATGAAATTCTAATGCACTATGATAGATTTTTTTTTAAGCAGCTGAATCTCGAAGATGTTTTTCAAAGCGAAGGAAGCCAGTCACGAGGAACCCCATAGATACAGCTCTATCTCTCAAGATTTAATTTTTAGTTTTTATTTGTATGTGTCTCTGTAAGTATATGAACATATGTGTTTTCATGTGCCGATGGATACCAGAAAGGGGGTGTCATATTCCCTGGAGATGGAGCTAAAGGTGATTGTAAGCTGCCTTACAATGGGGTTCTCGGAATTGAACTCGGGTTCTTAGCAAGAGTAGTAGCTACTCTTAACTGCTAAGCCAGCCCTCCAAGATTTATCTAATTTATTTCTTTTAAATTATGTGTGTCTGTGTGTAGGTATTTGCACATCAGTGCAGGTTTCCTCAGAGGCCAGAAGAGGACATTGGATGTCACAGGGCCAGAGTTACAGGTGCTTGTGAGCATCTGATGTGGGTGCTGGGTATAGAGATCTGGTCTTCTGGACAATCAGAAAGCCCTCTTCAGTGCTGAGCCATCTTGCCATTCTTCTTGGAACAATGAAAGGATGCTGGAGTTAGGTTGAAAGGATGCTAGCATAATATTATGAGTCAATTTAAAAAAACATACTACTTTTTATCATTTATAAGGGAAAATTTAATCATGTAAAGACTAGATCTCATTTTTAAAATGGCGAGCACATTAGGTATATTGTGAGGATAAGCACTTGTAGCTAATAAAGTATAAAGGCACTGACAAGGGACCAAGGGCTCACGCATCATTCCATGACTGCCAGTTTCAGTCAAGCACAGATAACATGATTGAGGGCAAACCACCAAGTACACTGCTCAGTGCTGGCAAGTGGCAGGGTGTGGAAAAGGTCCAGGCATGTGGTACAGGACACTGTACTGTCCCTTGCCACCATGGAGATGCTTATGCTCCCACACCTAGGCTTGGACAATCCAAAAACACTTTTTCCTGGTTTGCCAATGAGGTAAAATTTTCTCTCTCACGTCTAAAAAAAAAAAATCACTGGCTTTTTTTAAAATGCAGTCTTCTGTGTACCTGGCCCAGCCTTAAACTTGATGTGTAGCTCCGAATGACCTTGAATTTCTGACCCTTCGGTCTCCAACTTCTGAGCTTAGGGATATTAGTCATGTGCAAGCCTCACATACACTTGTTCTCTCTCTCTCTCTCTCTCTCTCTCTCTCTCTCTCTCTCTCTCTCTCTCTCTCTCTCCTTTCCCAGAAGTTTCCTTAAACACCCAGGCTTCCTCTGGGCTGTTAGTCACGAGCCTGAGCCTGGCTACTGCCATGTTAGGCTATCCCCGAGGCGTGGGGAGTTTCATGTGACCCTGCACCGACACATGAACTGCAGACACAGGACTATAGTACAGACTTGGAGTGTGACTCATTGTAGACAACATGACTTTCCCAGTTCAAAAAGAAAGCCAGAGTTGATTGTTGAGCCACGAAGTTGGGATCCGAAAAATCCCCAAGCCTGGGTTATTGTGCTTTTCACTTATTCTTTTTGCCATCTCCTTTGTGTTGTCCTGACCTTTTGAATTTGTAAGCTGTCTATTGGCTTGAGTTGCAGGACAGATGCATTTTTTTGAATAAATGAATCTGTCACTCAGTGGATAAACAGATACACATCACACAAACACTGTCATCATGCACAATGAGACATGGTGCAAGGAGCATGATGGGAAAATTTGGGGAATACTAACCCTGAGACACTTAGCTCTGAGTTTAGCTGAGTAATGACTGGTCACGGCTCTACATGCATCTTCCTCAATCTGCAGGAGACCCCAACAGAAAAGGGCGCATTCATCTCTGCTCACACTCAACGCCTGGCCTGCGCCAGCATTTTCTGACGTCATTTTTCTGCACGTGTGCTTCCAAGAATTATTTCTTGGTGTCAGAATGAGCTCACATTCTTGACCCTGACTACAGCCATCAAGCCATCATTTCTGGTACCCATGCACTCTGTTTTTTTTTTTTTTATGTGGCTTTTTGCAATTGTTTCTTGCCTGAAGATCCACCTCGGGTATGAGCAGGTCCCAGGGTGGCCTGCCAGGTAAAGGCAGACTGCATCATTTTTTATGGTGCGCTTTCTTGAGGAGGAGTCTATTCTTTTTGTGTAGCTGGGCTGGCTCTGAAAACACAACTGTTGAGAGACAGACACTCTTGCAACTAGCGGTGCAGGTCAGTGACTGACCACTTGCTTAATATGCACACGCCTCTGTGTGTGTGTGCATGTGTATGGATGTGTGTATTTCTCTGTGTGTATGTATGTGTGAGTGTGTGTATGTATGTGTATGTGTATTTGTGTATGTATTTATCTGTGTGCATGTGTATATATATATATATATGTGTGTGTGTGTGTGTGTGTGTGTGTGCATGTGTATGGCTGTGTGTATTTCTCTGTGTGTCTCTGTGTGTGAGAGTGTGTGTATGTATGTGTATGTATGTATATGTGTATTGGTGTATGTATTTACGTGTGTGTGCAGGTGTATATATATGGGTGTGTGCATGTGTATGGATGTGTGTATTTCTCTGTGTGTGAGAGTGTATGTATGTATGTGTATGTATGTATATGTGTATTGGTGTATGTATTTACATGTGTGTGCATGTGTATATATATATATATGGGTACGTATATGTGTATTTGTGTGTATCTATATGTGCATATGTGTGTGTGAGAGAGAGAGAGAGGAGAGAGAGAGAGAGAGAGAGAGAGAGAGAGAGAGAGAGACTCTTCAAAAGAGAAGGAAAAAAGCCTGTTTGCCTTGGGTGGCCCCACATGTTAAAGTCCCAGCTGTGTCTGAAGGAGCCGGATGCAGAAAGGTGATGGGAACTGGTTGTCACAGGAAGCAGATCCCTGGAGGAAGGGAGATCCCCACTTCCTGCTATCCCTAGTTTAGTCTGGTTTGCAAAAGCCCAACATAAGCTGTGAAATGCTCTTAAATGCATGTGAGTCCCTTTCCAGAGCAAGGCACCTCTGGTACACGCCAGAATTAGAGCTAAGTGGATCTTGGATTTGGTTGGGTTTCTGTGCAACTTTCTGATACTTAAAGGTTTTAAGAAATCTTCTAAAAGAACACTGAACAAGTGTCAGTTCTGCTCTCAGCTGGAATCCCTGACATTCCTCATCAATATCCTTTTTCCAGCCTGACTCTTCATTAGTGGGGCCAGAGGAAGTGGACAACAGCCGTTGAGCACTGTGTGTCCCAGAAAGGGACTATGTGTCTGGCGTCGTTTCGGGATGTATTCTCCAGTTTCACTGCCTCCTGCTGTGTGACAGGACACGTTACCCTTTAGGCTTCATCATCGGCACTTATGAAAAAATACCGCTCCTTGTCTTCATTAGCCTCTTACAAAAATCAAATAAAGTTGAGAAGAGCCTCTAGCACACTCTTCTTGTTACTCAGGTATCGCATATCTTAGGGTCACTGAGAACCAGGTGCCATCTTTGGTGCTGGGAACGAAGAGTGAACATTAATTTTTGGTCCTCAAATTTAAATCTAAGTTAGATGATGCATGGAGCTTCCATGCACTGTCTGTCCTTTTGTGCCTTCCTCCGGTGTTTCTAATGATGGTAGGAGATACATGCTGTGTGCGTGGTACCGCTCTAAGCTAAGCACATGGCGATGGCTAGGATGAAGAAGCAGGTCCTACAAGGTGTCCCAGAAGCCTTGGCTTTGGGTCCCACCACCCTTCAGATTTGTTCTCTACAGCCACCATTTCCTTACTCTGTGATGAAATCCAGGACAGAGCCCATAACTTTTCTAGTCAACTCTTACCGGACTGGAAAGATGAGTCAATGACTCAATGGTTTAAGAGCTCTGGTTGCTCTTCCAGAAGACTCGGGTTGGATTCCCAGTCGGCACTGTAGGGAGTGGAGATGGGGTTACTGAATCTTCCTTGCTCTCATAGTGTGGGATTCTGCAGTGCGACAGCTGTTTTGGGTTTACCCACACTCACGGAACCCCTTGGCTACACTCTATCAGGAAGCCCAAGAAACTCATTGCTCTCGCCAGTTTGGGCTTCTGTGCGATTCTGCTTTAGCCTGTCATTGGCGTCTGTGTGGGCAAAGCAACTGTTTGTTCATATCTTCTCAGGGAAAGTTAATTTAACACAATCTTACAGTTTTTAATTTGAAGATTTGTTTTATTTATTTTCAATTGTGTGTGTGTTTGCATGTGCATGTGAACACGTGTGCACGGGTGTAAGTGCTTAAGGAGGTTGGGAGAGGTATTAGATCCCCTGCAGCCAGAGTAATGGGTGCTTGTGAGTCTCCTGACGTAGGTTCTGGGAACTGAACTTGAGTCTTCCGTGAGAACAGTCAGTTCTCTTAACTGCTTAGCCATCTTTCTAGCCCCACCTTATAGGGTTTTTATGAGGCTTAAGTAGGCTAACATCTAAGAAGTGCTTAGAGCAATTCCTGGTACATTGTAGGCATTATCCAAATATTCGTTAAATAAATACCAGGCAAAAAGTTTGAAAATTAAATAATAAATATGAGCTAATAACAGCATTAATCTTGACTGTCATGAGTTGTGGGTTCTTTCCTCCCAACCATCTCTGGATGATGTCTAAGATGTCCTGATCATAGCTTTATCCTCCTTAGCATAGCTGGTGTTATAGGGAGGACCCAGAGGTTGTACTACATACCTGGCAGATACCTAGCCCTATTCCTGTCTTATTCCAAATACTAGGAATGATGAAAACTCTGCGTTCAGGGAGGGTGACTCAGGGGTGACCCACCACGAGCATTCCCAGATACAGCTTCTCAGAATGAGTTTCTGGAAGAGCAAAAGCAGTGGTGGGCACAGGGGGTTTGTTCTGTACAGCTCTGTCAGACCTGCAGCCCAGCCTGCTCAGGAGTGAGTGGGAGAGCCTGGTGGGTGATGGGACACTGCTGAGTATCTTGGCACAGTTAACGATCCTTTCCTTGACATGCCTGCCTCTTGACATGCTTGCGGGTGGCTAAAACGAAAACACAGAGAAATTAGGCAACGGAGCCAGTCACGTAACATAGATGAGAAAGAGCTGGGTCAGATCTCTGCCCTCTGTGTTTAATCCGATGAGATTCATGGTTGTGCTGCTATCCCAGCATGGACTTTGTTTAGTCACAGAAGCTGTTAACATAATTCCAGAGATGTGCGGCCAGGGACTCTTGGGTCATCTGGTGAAAATGACGTCATCAGGAAATGAAAGTACTCCAATACGGAAAGCTCTAGAGAAAGTGTGTGCCGGGATGAGTCAGGGGGGGAAGAGAGAAAGAAAACAACACACTACATCAAAACATGAGACCACAGACAAGCTGCGCATGTAGGCTCAAGGGAAACGGCTGTATTTGGGGGTCACATGGATATAGGACAAAGGTATTGCCCTTTCACCGACATATTCTTTCTGGAAAATTCTAAGGAAGCACAGCTTCTAATGTTGAGAATACCATGAACTTCAGAAAAAAACAATTTATAATGGAATGTTATTCTTACATTTGAGTACTTGGTCATCTAGATATGTATTTTTTCCCCACCCCTAGATATGTATTTTTAAGACTTATACAAACCCCAGAGAAACTGGATAAATACCAAACTTTCATTTTCTATTATCTCTGAATTACATACATTTTAGTTTCCTTTCAGTGAGACAAAGGAGAGCAGTAGCAAGCATGCTTTGGAGTTCTGCAGACCCGTGTTCAAATCCTGAATCTACAGGGAGAGATGGTTCAGTTGAGAAAGTGCCTGGCACTCAAGCATGGGGACTTGAGTTCGAGTCTCGACATTCATGTGAAATCCTGGACTCCACGGCACACATCTGGAATTTCAGACCTGGGGCGGCTGAGACCAGAAAATGTCTCTGGACCTCACTCACTGGCTAGCCAATCTAGCTAAATCAATTAGGTCAAGGTTAATTGAAAGAAATTATCTTAAAGAATGAAGTGGAGAACAGCTGAGGAAGATGCATAGCACGGTCCTCTAGTCTCCATATGCAAAAGCACACATGTGCGTTCACAGACTCATACAGAAAAGTACACACACACACACACACACACTCACACACACACACA
>NC_022030.1:52196686-52200760 GCF_000317375.1 Microtus ochrogaster | reverse complement strand
TCTTTCTCTCTCTCTCTCTCTCTCTCACACACACACACACACACACACACACACACACACACTCTCTCTCTCTCTCTCTCTCTCTCTCTCTCTCTCTCTCTCTCTCTCTCTCTCCTGGTGTTATCACTACTGGCATGACTTGGGGAAAATTGCTTAGACTTTGGCCTTTTAATTTTTTTTTAATGAAATGGTTGTGATATTTCACAGATTTGATGTGAGTGTGGTAAAAAATAGACACCTAGGTAAATAACTTTTTTTTTTAAAGACATGGTATTAGCATGTAGCTTTAGCTAGCCCAGAACACACTGTATAGATCAGGCTGGCCTCAAACGAGGTGCACCTGCCTCTGCTTTCTGAGGGCAAGGAATAGTCTCTGGCTGTACCACCCTGCACGTGCCTGATCTTGTCTGAGTGCTAGGGATTAATCCTGCTGGGTTTTGGCTGTAGCATATCTCACACTTATTTAAAATGCCAATTTAAAGCAATTTTATTGAAAGAGTTGAGAAACAGACCTGGAAATATACAATTAATTGATTATTTTTAAAAGATTTATTTACTTATACTTTTTAGTTACGTGTATTTTTGTATGTCTGTGTGTTGATGCCCACACAGCCCCGAAGAAGGTGTCAGAGTCTTCCAAGTGGGAGTCACAGATGGCTGGGAGCTGCCTGACTTGAGTGCTGGAAACCAAACTCAGGTTCTTAAACCAACATCCTCAAGAATTCATCTCAAGTTTTCCACAGTCTTTGTAGTTGTTTTATAAATTTAAACAATGATATATTTCCAGCTAATTTCATTTTAAGAGGGGAAGTATGAGTCATGGTGTGTATGTGTATGTATGTGACGTGTGCTGCACATGTGTGTGTAAGCGTGCTCACCACTGTCAGTATATAGCTAGGCCAGCGGCTGACATCCAGCTGTCTTCTTCGGTCACTCCCCACATTACCTTCTGAGACAGGGTAGGAGCTTGCAAGCCCTAATCTTGAGTTCTGTTCCCAGGGTAGGGCAGGTTAGAAAGGAAGAGCAGCAAGGGAAAGTCTGGAGAGAGACCGTCTGTACACCAGGAAGCAACCAGAAGAACCTTTGGTAATGGGGGGGGGCACCCAACCCTGACAGCAAACCACATAAATTGAGCAATCATCTCTGCCCGAGGACAGTGCTCAGTTGAATTGTTTCCTCAAGAGACCCCTGCAGAGTTTGGGAGCTTCAGAGGTCACGGGGTCACCAACAGGCAGTCTGTGGGTTCAAGGGTCTTTCTTAGAATCACCAACGTCTGTGACAATCCCTGCTCTGGATTCGACTCTCCCTCTGTTTCTAGTTTCTTAGTCCTTTGGCCTTCTTTCTGTATTTGTTCCAGAAGCCAGGGCCTTTCTTGGCTTTAGTGCCTTGGGGCTGTAGGCTCAGGCCTGGGATTAATTTTGTTGGCTCCTAAGCCTCTGCTTGTCTTTCCCACACCTGGTTGTGTAGCTCCCACTCCTTAAACCTGGTGACACATTTTCCTACCTTGTCTTGTCCAGTTTGTAGTGCCTGGAAACCCCTCCCCCACCCAGTGATGACTAGTCTCATCCATCCCGAGGTCCATGAGCAATAATACTACAACAAGTACCAACAGGAATGCGTCTCATGGGTCTTTCCTACTCTAATCTTCAGATACGCCACCACGGGCACATAGGGATGAACGTCTGACAGCCCTTATGTGGAGGATGGGTGGAAAAGGCCAGGTCTGCCATGTAGCTGAGGAGTTTTGAACTGGCAGAGTACATATCACACTGTACTGATATGAGCAAAATGTCATTGCATGAATGACCTTGGCGTCGGGATCAGCAGCAGGTAAGACCTCAGCCCCAGTTGGGGAGTTTTGGGGTGACCACAGGACAAAGCATCAGATGAGTAGTCCTGGACCATGGACTCCTGGCTCAACTCTTTTCTCAGGATGCCTGTCAGAATTCATGCCTGTCACAAAGCCAGACTCACAATGACAGTTTTGGTGTGCGCTACACAGTCAGAGGAAGGTTTCCATGTTTCTCCTCAGCTTCAACTCGGTGACAGTAGACCCATCTGGGATGCTTTGTTTAGGGTTGGCTTGTATGCCAGTACCACTGCAGCTCCTAGATCGGAGGCTGCTGGAGGTGAAGGCCCGGTTACTGCCAGTTTGCTTGGACTTAGAATGACAACCTTCTAGAGTAACATCTCAGGGAGCAAGTGACTTGGCGACCAAGTCCTTGGTGACTCTTCCCATGTCACTCACAAGGCGCCCACCTAGGTATTTAGAACTTGAATCTTGCTTGGAGACTCACTAAGACAATACCCGCTTCTCTCATGACCTGCCTGAGATACACGAGAGGCATGGCCTTATAGGACTCTTTTTTTTTTATTGAAAAAAAATTTCCGCCTCCTCCCAGCCTCCCATTTCCCTCCCCCTCTTCCCACTCCTCTCCCCCTCCCCCCACTCCTCTCCCCCTCCATCTCCAGTCCGAAAAGCAGTCAGGGTTCCCTGCCCTGTGGAAAGTCCAAGGTCCTCCCCACTCCATCCAGGTTTAGGAAGATGAGCATCCAAACTGGCTAGGCTCCCACAAAGCCAGAACATGAAGTAGGATCAAAACCCAGTGCCATTGTCCTTGGCTTCTCATCCCCAGTTAGGTCCTTGGGCAGCTGAGGATAAGGAACCTGAACTGGCCCTATCCTATAGCCATACTGATGAATATCTTGCATATCATCATAGAACCTTGTAGGACTCTTAATGGCTCTCACCGCCACTTTTCCACCTCACACAGATCACTAAAAAGAGAACCCGGAAGATTTTTGTTTTCCAGAGGAGTTTATCTTTGTAGCCCAGGCTGACATGGAATCATGGTTCCCTTGCTTCAACCTCTCAACCACTGGATTACAGATGTCCACCGATCACTGGGTAGAATCTGGGAGTTTCCCAAAGAGACTATAGAGAATGTATTTGTAGGCTTGGTGTGAGGCAGGTAGAATCTCTGTGCTATTAAAGGGCTAACCTGTGCTAGCCAACCTTGTCTTTTTAGAGTGGTTCAGAGGAAAAGAACTTAAAATAGGGTTCTCAGAATTCTGCTTGCTGAACAGTCCTGTCCCTCACTAGCCAACAATTTTACCACACCAGTCCGAGGCAGGGGCTAAGGAAGGGTTTATCAATTAGTAGAAGAATTTAAAATGGAAACTGTTATCCCTTCACTAAAAATTCTGCACTTGCTGCCAGCTGTCTTTGATTCTAATGACAGGGTTGGATTTCCTGTGAAAACCTATAGATGACAGAATGGCTACTTCCTGCAAGGGAAATGAAACATAAACTCCTCCTCCTTAGTGGCAGTCAGCATTGGGGTAACATTTCAAACACAGCACGCTCTTTCTCCTCTTTCGCACATAGCTCTGGCCACCTGAAGCTTCTTGTTCTGAGCCGAGGCTGGAGGAGCAAGCAGCTCCTACTCCCCCCCTTCTCATCCCAGCTGCAAAGTTCAGGGAGTTGAAGTGCAGTGCTTTGAGTTCACTGCTGGCTCCGCCACAGCCAACCTCTGTTGTAAATTTTCCTCCCAGAACACGTGACGATGCATTTCTTGACTATATATCCCGAGGACAGCAACGGGGCTGTCAGAGCGCAGAGCCTGACACAGAAGGAAAACGTTCTCGGATTCAGCCGAGTAGGAGTTCCACACTTGGGACGAACTGTCAGCCTTTGGTAAGTGAGCGAGCCTGCTTCTCTTCGGAGACACGCAAGAGAAATAGTTTTAACTATTAATAGAAAAAGTTTTCTTGCTTTTTTTTTGTTCTTCTAAGGAATCTTAACTTTGGATTTGAGAAAGCGGAAGCTTTTGAAACAAAATGCAAAGTTTGCTTTTGCTTTGCCAGTAAAAGTATGCCTTTGAAATGTTAAGATAATATTTTTTCTATGAATTCCTATACAGTATGTAATATTTAAAGTTCAGAACTAGTGCACGGTTATTTTCCAAAATGCAAATAGAGGCAATCTATCTATCATCTATCTATCTATCTATCTATCTATCTATCTATCTATCTATCTATCTATCTATCTATCTATCTATCATCTGTCTATCA
>NC_022030.1:52152221-52196586 GCF_000317375.1 Microtus ochrogaster | reverse complement strand
ATCTATCTATCTATCTATCTATCTATCTATCTATCTATCATCTGTCTATCATCTATCTATCTATCTATCTATCTATCTATCTATCTATCTATCTATCTATCTATCATCTATGTATCTATCTATCCATCATCTATCTATCTATTAACTATCTTTCTATCTGGTGAAAGTTTTTCTCTCTTATTCCATTTCCTCCCTTGTTTTCTTACTTGTTCCAAGCCTTCAGCGCTCACCCCTGTTAACTGTTTGACAGGATGCCTTCCGTTCTGCTATTTCTTTCATTCCTATTCTTGATGACCTCTTCGATCTATTGCAACTTCACGAGCCATGTGCTTGCCTTCCGCCTGTCCTGTGAATCCACGAGGAAGGTCTAACTTGCAACTTTCTCCCCAGATCCCCACTGTGTGAGCGGCGTTTCAATGCTGAGGATGGAGTCTCTGAACAGCACACACCCCAGCACTGCAGCCTCCAGCAGTCCCCTCGAGTCCCGTGTGCCTAGTAACAGCAGTGGCAATGGCAATGAATACTTCTATATCCTGGTCGTTATGTCCTTCTATGGCATTTTCTTGATCGGAATCATGCTGGGCTACATGAAATCCAAGAGGCGGGAGAAGAAGTCCAGCCTCTTGCTGCTGTACAAAGACGAGGAAAGGCTGTGGGGGGAGGCTATGAAGCCGCTGCCCATGATGTCTGGCCTGAGGTCGACGCAGGTGCCCGTGATGCTGAATATGCTGCAAGAGAGCGTGGCGCCTGCGCTGTCCTGCACCCTCTGCTCAATGGAAGGGGACAGTGTGAGTTCTGAGTCCTCTTCTCCAGATGTGCACCTCACTATCCAGGAGGAAGGGGCTGATGATGACTTGGAGGAGACCTCTGAGACACCTCTCAATGAAAGCAGTGAAGGGTCTTCAGAAAACATCCATCAGAATTCCTAGCACCCCCCAGGACCCTGGAGATGGCTCCGTGAGCCACGCTTGACCGAGGAGAGATATTTACCAAGTGCCTGGTTTCACTTTTGCTCTGCAGCTGCCACTTTGAGCAAACTGTGGGCAAGCCCCCAAAAAGGGGGAGGGAGAGACAAGGCTCATCTGGAGTCCTCAAGGTTCCTGTGGTTTGGACCCACCACTGAAAAAGTCCCAGAGACACACAGCATGACCATTTACTCTGGGGTCTGGGTGTTGGGGGTCCCTGTTCAGCATCTGGCTGGATAATGTGTTGTTATTTTCACTGGATGCCCTGGGTAACTTCTGCAGCATCTGTCTGTGCCCAGGGCTGACAACTGCCCAGGGCAGGCTGAAGGACTACTTTTGATTTGTTAATTTGCCTAGAGCTTTGTTCTTCTAGATCTAATCGGCTGTAAGTATCTTTATTGTGTGCCTGTGGCACTTGGTCACAGAGAGTTACACATTTCTTTGGGAGGTCTTTTGGATTATGAAGGGGAATACTTGACGGGCAATTTGCGATATGGAGAAAGCTGGAGGTAGAAGCCAGCTTGTTTTCACAATGCAAGGAGAGAAAGCAATATGTACATATGTCCGCATTAGCGGAGGGTATAAGCTATGACCTATTTTGAGCTTTTGTCTCACCTGTGAGCTTGAACTCTGACTTGTGACTGTACAGCATTGCAGGTGAGCATGGCTTTCTTTGTCAGCGAGCTTCCTCAGAATCAAGCCCACATTCAGGATAGCTGTTCAGGGTGGCACTCCTGACCTTCACAGATTGGGTAATGGTAGGGTTACATGAGGTAAAAGCATTGATAGCTCTGCTATGGCTCTTTTCCCCAGCCGAGTTTTCCGAAGCCAGAGAGGACATGTGTGGACCTCACAATGTGGGGTTTTTGTCACGTAGCTGAGACCTAGAAGTACATACTCAGGAGAGATTGCACAGAGCTGAGGTCCAAACACTGTGTTTCCTGAACTGAGCTCTGACACTCATTTATTGTGTGGTCCTGGGCTTGTCATCATAAGGTTCATTGCCTTCATAAGGCTCCCGAGGCTGTGCAGCCCCAGGGGGCTGGGAGGACATCTTTAGACTTTGTACTGTGTGATAAATCCTCCAAGGCCTGGTGTGAGGAAGTTTGGACCAAGTATTTTCCCTTTGGCCGCTTAGTCTGGAGAAGGATGTGTTGACTTAAAGGCGCAGTTGGAGACTAGATAGTGTAACTGGGAATTTGGGGCTCATCAGCCACCATCCCTACTGTTGCTTTCCCAGGACGGGACCGAAGAGGCAGACAGCTCAGTTTCCTCTGCAGAGTTCTGTAGAAGGGAGGATGTTCAAGTTCCCAGCTGAGGGAAAGAGAAGGCTAAACGGAGCTTCACAGGGCCACTTGCCAGTGCTCCATGTCATCCTGTGGTCCAGAACTTGTAGAAGGTCTTTTGCCCACCGAAGACCTTCGAAAGGAAGCAGAAAAAACAAAACCCAAATGCCAAGCTTGACTCTAATGAAAAACCTTTTTAATTTTTATTTATCCTAGCTCTCCCTGGGTTGGAGACAAAGCAGTTACTACTGTCCCTGTGAGGGACTAACAATTTAGGAGCTGGTTTTTCAATCAGTTTTTGATACAGAGTTAGAGGTAATTTACATTGGAGGGGGGAAGGGGCCCTCTGTTCACATTAAGATTCAGAATGTGGATCAACTCCAAAGGGGGCTCTTTAAGTAGAAAGAAGCCAAGTTAAGTTTGGCCTCTTGCCTGGAATCACTTGAATTCTGAAACTTTACTGCGACAGACATGTGCGTTGTCACATTTTCCATTGCTTAAGCCTGGTTTGGTGCAAGTCTGTCTGCGCCTATTACAAAGTGATGTATATACTTCCTTCTCATACATTGAGCTGTAGACAGTTCTCTTTTGTATTTAATGGTTTGTAATTTTCACAAAACTTTTTAATTTAAATAAACACATTTTGTCCCCCGAGAAGTCGTATTTCTTTGATCCTTCAATCGACACATAAATTTCTAGTTTTTATGCTAATACAAGGCATCACTGGATTCTGCTCGCCTCCAGGGTCAGGCTCCCACAAAGCCATGTCTTTGGCCATCACACAGTGAGCATGTAGGGTCATTTTTATCATTTGGTCCACTTTGCATGGTTTGGAAAACGAGCCAAGGATGGTCTTACATCACCTTCTGCAAAGGCCTGGGAGCTTTTGGACTTGCATGTGAGTGGCTTGGCAAGTGCTGCTAAGATGTCTCTCCAAATTTGGTTGCAAGAAAACATTTGATTTGCACCCTGACTTGGCAAACGTCATCCACATGTGTGGCCCCAGCAGCCCGGGCTTAACGGGCAGGGTGTTGCCATATGAACAGACTTACGAACGCAATCAAACGCAAAGTCTGCAGCTGGAGTCTGTTTCAGACTCCTCCCCAGTGAGAATGGTTTCTAGGTCTCTCCCTCTTAGTCTTGTGGTGTCTCTGTCTCACAGGCTGAGCCATAGCCAGCCTGGGCAGCGTCTCCTTTCTTAGTTCATTTTCACAGCCAGAAGTGCTGAAGAAAAAGGACCAAAACCTATCACCCAATTTCAAACCAAGCAGTCAAGGGGAATAAAAAATCTTCTTAACTCTATGTGTGTCTGTTTCTCGTGAGTTTCGCCTGTCTTTTCTATTTCAAATAAATGTTCCCATAGGTTTGCAAATAATTGCCCAAGAAAGATTGATCTGGCAATGGAGCACGGGAGCCTGGATCCTTCTGGAATTATACAGCTATGGCCTCAATCCACCATCCAGTATCATTGAAAAGCAGCATGGAAAGAATATATTAAAGATAAGGAAAACCTTTACCTCGATTTCTATTCATCCTTGGTGAGGAAATAGTTAAGAAAACATTTTGTTGTGATGGGCGGAAGAAGAGGGAATTCTAAACTCTAATTGTCCTAAAAATATGCAGAGGACACTGTGTCATTTTAATGGAATATTTGTTTTCCTTAAAAGAAAAAAAAAGAACTTCTAAGCAGAACCTAAGGCCCAAGGGGTTTGGTCTGTGTGGATTTACTCATGCCTGTGAAAAACTGCGAAGGGAACTTGGCCCCGTGCACCTCAGATATTAGAAACATATTTCAAAAGCACGTGAATGGTGCAAGATGAGGTAAACAGGCCATCCTGCTGGCTCCATGCTGTTCTGATTACACCTTGGTATGTCAGAGTTACATTGAGATACTGCAAAGGAAGCGATTCGTTCAGGACAGAATCGTGGGATCAAAACTCCCAGGGAGGGCAGAAGTTGAGTCAAGGCTTGCGTGCTTTCAGCTCCGGATCCTGGTTGGAAAGCAGACTGTCTGGTGCTTTTGGGGGTTATGATTGGTGGGTTTGTGGGAAGACATGCTTGTTTATGGTTCACGTGGAGAAAGGTCATGTGTCGTCCTGTAAAACGCAGCTCTAACCTGAGATGTGGTAGGCAGAATATTGATCTTATAATGCATTTTGAACTCCACACTTACTTTTTAAGTTCCATACTCAAAAGTCAGGGCTCAGAACTGAAGAAAACTCTAGGGTACACTGTAAAGGCAGAGACTGGGGTTGGGGCAGACGTTCAGGCAGCTGCAGCAAGGCGGTGGGCAGCGCCTCAGGCTAGGGCTGGACTACAGGAGGACCATGTGTTGAGGAGGCTGGTAGACGCCCAGCTTTGTCGTTCCGCTTTCTAGTTTAACTCGGCTACTGCGCACTCTGGAGCTTCGGGGAAGCTCTCCATCCTCTCTGATTTCTCTCTTTCAACGTGACGATAACACGCTGGGCCTGCTCTTTGATGAGCTGGTCATGAAAGGAGTAGCGAATGGCTGGGGAACACCCAGCGCGTGTGAAACCAAAGCCAACGCAGCTTCCATCTTCCTTTAAAACTGTCCCGGGCATGCATCTGCAAATAGGGTCACGGAAACATCCTCTTCTGGGGATGCTTTTCTCAGGAGACTGCAATACTCAGAAGAAGGAGACAATTTGCCAAAGGAGAAGGGTCAGGAGAGAGAAAAACCAGTGTTAAATCCTGCCTTCCCCCCTCTCTCTCTCCTACACAGGAAGGAACAGTTTGGGTTGTGCATTGTTACCATGGAAACAAGCAGCCAAGGTCACTTGACTGAAGGAGCTTGTGGCCCATTGGTGCTGGATCATTCTAGTTGGTTTTTTGAAGTTGAAGCTCGGCCTTTGCCTCAGGAGACTGCCTGTTGCAGGTCATGGTCAAAGAAGAGGGGTAGGGATGGTGTTCCCCCTTTTCCTCCACTATCCAGGCCTTTTTTTTTCCCTGTAATTTATTTTTTTTATTTTTTTTTAAATTTATTTATTAAGGATTTCTACCTCCTCCCCGCCACCACCTCCCATTTCCCTCCCCCTCCCCCATCAAGTCCCCCTTCCTCATCAGCTCGAAGAGCAATCAGGGTTCCCTGACCTGTGGGAAGTCCAAGGACCGCCCACCTCCATCCAGGTTTAGTAAGGTGAGCATCCAAACTGCCTAGGCTCCCCCAAAGCAGTAGGATCAAAAATCCATTGCCTTTGTTCTTGAGTTCTCAGTAGCAGGCCTTTCTTCTTGCACTGTCTGTGCACTCCTTGCGGTCATGGGGCTGAGATCTTGCTCTCTCATCCCTGAGAATTTTCTTATTTTGCTGTGATATATGATCAAATGATTCTTCACATTAGCAACCACGCCCTTATTCCTCTTGAGTTTCAGCCACTGTTCAGTCTTTTCTAGCACTGTTCCTCCCCCCCTTCCTCCTCTCCCGTCCCCTCACTCCTCCTTCTCTGCCTGCTTCCCTCTTTTCCTCTCTTGCTCCTTGTCATCACCCAAAAGAAACAAAGGTGACCGTACCTACAGTGCATGGTATTGGAGCCCATGACGCCCCTTCAGCAAGTATGCTGCAGTGCACACACTCGGTCTAGTCAATAGAACTGCACTCTGAGCTTCTGTGCAGTTCCAGACACTATATCAGGTGCTGGGAAAATGCCACCCCCTGCCTGACCTCCAAGGGGGTCATAGTTCCTATATTGATGACTTCTAATGCAATCGACTTTGCTTTTGGTGAATTCATAAAACTTAAAGGGAATTTCTACATGGTATTAAAGATACATGGTTTGTATCTTTGAACAGTCTTGCCCACACTGGGATGGAGTTAAGTGAATGAAATGGATGTAGTGGTCAATTACCCTTTGCTCTGTGATGGGCACTTTCACCTTGATTATATCTGTCAGTCTTCCCAAGGACTGACTGTCAACTAGGTCTTTATTGTTTTCATTTTATCTATTTTATGTATGTTGGGAGTATATACGCAACAATGTGTGCATGTGTGTGTGTGTGTGTGTGCACATGTGAGTGTGCATAGGTCAGAGGACAACCTTTGAAGTTGTTCTCTCCTTCCATCCCATACCTGTACCAAGGATCAAATACAGGTTGGTAGGCTTTGGGGTAGATGCCTTTAACAACTGAGCCATCTCACATTAGAGGCTTGTGCTGGCTTGTCTTATGTTAAATTGGCACACCCTGGAGGTTCTTTTAGAAAGAGAACCTCAGTTGAGAAAGTTCCCTCACCAGATTGACCTATGGGCAAGCCTATGGTGCATTTTCATAATTGATAATGTGAAGAGGGCCCAGGTCACTGAAGGAGTGTCTCTTCTGGACTGATGAGCCTGCATGGTATAAGAAAGCAAGTTGAGCAAGCCACAGTGAATAACCTTGTAATCATTACCTTTCCATGGTCTCTGCATCAGTTCCTGCCTCCAGGTTCTGCCTTGAGTTTCTACCCTTACTTCTCTTGATGATGAACTACAAGCTATAAAGTAAAATAACCCCCTTTACCCCTCTCAAGTTGCTTTTTGTCATGGTGTTTTATGACAGCAATAGAAAGCGAACTGGACAAGATTCAAGGAGATCCCATGCTTGTCAGTTTAATGAAGGACAGATGTAAGTCTTCTGATAGGAAAACCCAAAATTCTTTTAGCCATTAGCAAGTAGAGAGCAAGAGACACAGAATCAAGTCCCACCATAGACAGTAGGGAGTTCTGTGACGTCACATATCTTGGTCAACTTCATTGAACACATTTTCGCACTGATAAATTGAATATGGCAGCATCTTCTCTACCTTCAAAACAGTGTCAGGACTCTGTATAAAGCATTTGGAAAAATGAAGTTTTTTCACTGATGGGGAATCACTAATGTCCACTGTGCAGATATGATGAGAATTTACTGCCATTCACTTCTTCTCTCTTAGAACATAAAGATTCATCTCTCCTCCCTCCTCTTATCTCCCCTCCTTTCCTACCAGGGTTTCTGGATAATCGGAAGAGTAGAAACGGCATGCTACCTGTGAGCAGAGTCATTGAAAAGCCACCCTTTCTCTTGCATGCCACTCATGAGATCACATGTTCCATGTGACAACACATAGGAGAAGCCCGTGACAGACTGCCACAGGCGACAACTCTTCTGGAGAGATCTGAGTTATTAAAAAAGCAGAGAGGCTCTGGGGTTTACCTTCCTCTGTCTTAGTAATACAGAGTTTAAACATACTGATTGGACACTTAGTGTTGGGAGACATATTCCAGGTCATCTAACACAAGCCCTACATTAGTCACGTGACCTGCTCAAAGGCCCAGAAAGAGAGAGAAGCAATATGAGCTACAACTCAGTCCTCCTGACATTTGGTTTATGTCCTTATGGTTGACATGCCATGGTGTATCTCCAAAGATTCAGCAGAGACCAAAGACTGCAAGGGTGTTCTTTCCCAAGCTTTCACCTTGAGCTGTCCTGAGATGTACTATCCCCAATGCCGTCCCCATCTGCTCCTCCCATAATCCTTTCTGTGAATGGGCAAACCCTAACAAAGGGTGTTTTGTGCGGTGATCCATGTGGTCAGAGGAGAAGATATTCTCTAAAGCAATGCAAAGCGATTTCTCTAGAAGCCTCGCTGAAGGGAGAGCTTCTATTAATAGGAGGGAGAGAAACCAGGCTCAACGTAATTGCTTACTGGGTTTTGGCAGTTCATTTTATTTTTGTTCGTTTCTTTTCAACTCCAGCAGCAGGGAGGGTCATATGCTCTTGCTTCCCTCTGTGCAGGATGCTTTCGGGTGTGAGTGATAACCTTTGAAAGCAAACACTGGCGTTTCAGACCTGGACTAAGGTTTCAGATGCTGCAGGCACCAGCAGCCACACCACTAATCAGTCTCTTGTACGTGGAGCCCTGGAGTAGTTATCTCTCATTTTATCTCTTTGCCACTGGGAGGAAGCATGCTAGACAGTGGAATATAATGATAAGAATCCAGTCTCTGTTGGAATGTGCCCTGCTGCATGATAAACTGAAGAAGGCAGATAAGTCAGGACCTCAGGGAGAGGGATGGAGCGTGCTTGGAGGAGACTGGAAAGATGCACAGAGAGTGGGTATGTGGGGATGGGGTGCTTGGAAACTGGGAAGTGGGTGATATGGAGGAGCTGAAATAAATGAGATCTAGCAACTATTTGAATGTTAGAGAAGAAGAGAGAGGGTGGGATGAAAGATTATCGATAATAAGGTTTTGACTATGTGTAATTGAGAATGGAAATCCAGGTAGCCAAACTATTGGTGTCTTAATCCACTTTGTGCTGCTGTAAATGGGTGTCATCATTGCTACGGAAAGGAAATGGATTTCTTATAGTTCTAGAGTGCAGTTTCTAGGTACTGGTGTCTGGTATGGACCTTGCTGTTGTGTAGAAGGTACTACTAGACAACCAAGCATGAGGAGAGGTGGGGAAGGGGAAACCAAACCACCCCATCTGTAAATATCATTCCTGAGATATTGACCTTAGTCTACAAAGGAGATGCTTCCATGACCACCCCTTAAATGTCCCACAACACACCACAGTTTCAGTGACAACTGAAGTTAAACGTGAAGGAGACCATATCACCCCAGGAAGGAAGTGCTGTACAGAGTATATTGTGGTGCGAGTTTGAATTGGAGATGTTGACATGACATCCAGAATGGCGGACAATGAGGGCTGCTGAGAAGCCAAGGACAATGGCACTGGGTTTTGATCCTGCTTCATGTTCTGGCTTTGTGGGAGCCTGGCCAGTTTGGATGTTCACCTTCCTAGACCGGGATGGAGGGGGGAGGACTTTGGACTTTCCACAGGGCAGGGAACCCTGACTGCTCTTCAGACTTGAGAGGGAGGGGGAGAGGAGTGAGAGGCTGGGAGGAAAGGGAAATTTTTTTTCAGTAAAAAAAAAAAAATTAAAAATTAAAAAAAGAAAACTTTTGGAAAATAAGTATGGGAATTTTTTTTTGTTTGCAAGAATCTGGAGTGGGAGGCAGATGGAAATATAGGCACGTGAAACCTTACACATGGCTGAAATAGCAAGGGGTAAGTGGGAGCAGAGGGGAGGGGAGGGCAAAGTGCTGTCCTTCAGGGACCAGCTAGCTCTTGCGGGATGCCGGAGGAAGGAGAGAAAAAGAAGGAGCAGTTGAAAGTTGAACAGGATGGCAGCATGCCCAGGCACCAAGTAAGTCGAGATTTTCCAGAAAGAAGACATGAATGGCAAAGGACGGATGCAGAGAGAACTCTGACCTGATGGCACACAGATAGTCAGTCCATACAAGGCTTTGGGAAGAGGTGGGGAGAGCACAGAACAAGAGAAGGATGCATTTGAGGGGATGGGTTGCAACTGTGCTGGGTAACTCAGTCTTTTGGGGAAGCCGGCTGTGAAAAGGAAAGCAGAGTGTGACTCCCCCAAAGAGCCAAAACCACTCAGAGATCTGCTCCTTATTATTTGCAGTTGTTATCTAGTTCAGGCTGCAAATTTGCTTTCACCCATGTCTGTTTCTTTAAGGACTGATGCTTGCAGTGGCCTTCTGTGGAAGATACCCAGGGCGAATGCTGAGAGAGCCGAAAAAGGTGCTTGTGGGGAAATGGTTACAGGGCTCCTATAGAAATTAGGAATTTTTTCCTCTAGGGACTCCATCTTTAATGTGATGGTAAATTAATTTGCTGTAGTTTTTGTTGGTGTATTTTAAATATATATAAATGTCATAATGAAGTCAAGATATCACCACTTTTGATTATGCTTAATTTCTGGGTATTGAGAATTGATTAATGTGTATTTTACTTATATTGGTTATAATCAAAATCACTTTAAAAATCAACCTTCTGAATCAACTTTTTGAGTACATTTGGATTTTCTCATAGAGTAGTTGATGTCATGGGATTTGTAGTGATTCATGGGATTCATTTGTGAATATTCAAATAATAAAAATGAAATATTAGTAGTAATTGAAGGGTGTTTAGATTAGGGTGGCTCATGGCCATGCTTATGGAACACTGTTTTGACTCCTTTCATTGAAATGAAAGACCCACCCCAACCCCCCATGGGCGGTGTCATTCTCTAGGCAGGGGATCTTTAACTGTGTAAGAGTGGAGAAGGTAAGCTAAGCAAAACTCGGCATGAATATATCTATTCTCTCTGCTCTTGACTGTATGAGTGACTGGCTGCTTCAAGTTCCTGTGGCCTTAACTTCTGCACAATGATGAGATATCATTTGAAGTGTGAGCTCAAACAAGCTCTTAACCCCCACGTTGCCTCTCTCAGGGTGTTTTATGGCAGAACTCGGATAATGGGATTGGGGAGACAACAGTTGGTTGTCTTTGCACTTTTCTCATGAGTAGACTGTGAGTTCAAACATCCAGACCCATGTCAAAAAGGCCAGGGTATAGTATATGCTTGTAAAGATCCTAACACTGGGGAGATATAGCCAATTAGACTGCCTAGTGAATTCCAGACCAGTAAGAGATCTTGTTTCAGAAAAAAAAAGAAAAAAAAAAAGAGGCTGACCTCTGAATTTTAGCGCCTGAGGTTGTCTGTCCTCTGGTCTCCTTAAAGGCAACTCCTCTGCATTTATATGAACATGCAAACATGCACGTGCTCTCTCCTTCCCCCTCTTCCATGAATGGCACACACCTGTTCTGGACTCTGCCATGAACTAGATCTGCAGTTTCTCAGGGTGGTGGTTGTTTACTGCCTTCAAAATATGCACACTGCTTGCCTATGCTGTGCTCTCTGTCACTCAAGTCAGAGAGGCTGAAAATTGACAGGGACAGAATACAGAGCGAACGAATTTGACATAGCCCCCGCTCAATCAGAGATGTCATAAATAGCCAGTCTATAATTTTTAATGTGTAGATGGATTTTTTGGGGGTTGCCATCTCACAAAAACCTGACTTATTATTGATTATGAATGCTTGGCATTAGGTTAGGCTTGTTCCTAACTAGTTCTGATAACTTAAATTAACCCATATCTTTTAATCTACATTCTTTTATGTGGCATGGTGACCTTTACTCTGTACTGCCCATGCTGCCCCTCCGTACCTGGTTGGGCACTCCACCTTCTTCCCAGCACTCTATCTCTACCCAGAGCTCCCACCTAACTCCCCTGTTTAGCTATTGGCTGTTCAGATTTTCATTGCACCAGACACAGTACTATATCATCACACGGTGTACAAATATCCCACAACATCAATGGATTTTCATTTTGCATCTTAAATTTCATGTGTGGTCAGTGGATACTTATTGAATAGTTATTTATGTGCATCTAGTCTTTTTTCTTTTGAGTCAGGTACTCAAGTCTAGGCTGGCTTTGAATTCTGTATGTAGCTGAGGATGACCTTTGACACGTTGAAGTTGAAAGCATGTGCCAGAATATACCTGGCTCTATTTGAGCACTCACGCACCTGTGTGTGTGTGTGTAGGTATTTATCAATTTGTGCATGTGGCCTCCACACAGCTGTTGATTTTGATTTGTTTTCTGAGAAAGGATCTTTTATTGGGATCTAGAACTCGAAGATTAGACTAGGCTGGGTGACCAGTGAGGTCCAGGCATCCATTTTCCTTCATCTGCCCAGCACTGGAATTATAAGTATATGCCACCATGTCTACCAATTTTTTTTATGTGAGTGCCAGGGATCATGCTTGCATGGCAAACTCTGTATAGGCAGAGCTTCCTCTCCAGCTCCTCTAAATACGTAACCTCAGCCATCCTTAGGACAGTACTATCTATTTATCTCACAAGTTAGAAATAAGGAGCATTGTTTAGGGCTACCCTAAACTCCACATAAGTTTGCAAAGACTTAATTTATTGCCTCTGCATTGCCATTTTCCCCCCATTTCCCACAGAACCATAGAAAGATGATAAATTATTTTCCCTTTAACTTGAGAGCATTCTCATGTAATTTATAGATAGTCTATATTTCTTCATGAATGTGCAAGCCACTTAGGAATGCAACAAAGCATTTAAAAACCCCAAACCACCATCCAGATGACCTGGACTACCATGTGAGCATCCCTGGGCTGAGAATGCAGTTCTGCCTTAAAGACAAACTGGTGTGAAGGGAAATTCTTGTCCCTGGAAAGAACAACACTTTCCATTGAGCCTTCTGTGGGGTTGATTCATTGGTTAGAACTTCAGTGATTGTGTAGGGGTTGGAGCCTAGGCCCGGATCCTAATCATGATTTATCTTGGGCTATCTTCAGTCCCCTTAATAATCATCTCTTGATCTCTGTGTCTGATCTACCATTTAGGCAATAATAGGCAAAACCCTTTTTGAAATGTGCTAACTGAACAGACCATTAGTTTCCATCAAACCAAAGGCTCAGAGTGTCTGGAAATAATGTCTGAGGCCTAGAACATGGATTCCCCTGCTTTGTTTGAACTTGTCTACTGATTTCTCCACCATTTGAGAAATGTCTTGATTTATGAATTTCTTTTTTTATGTTACTATAAAAACTTCATCAAACTGTTATCATAACAGAACATTGGATTTAGGGTAACCTAAATTTGTGTTTCTGGGCCATGGTTACTCTACTTGGCTCCAGAATAAATGGCCTTTTATCCCTTTTGAGGTGAGAGTTGTGTTTATACATTTACACTGCAAACAAAGGAAAGCTGTGACCAAGGCTGTGGTTTTCTGGGGTAAAAGCCTGTGGCGCAATAAATGCCATGGCCAAGAGATGCCAGCAGGCTCCCTTGGGTCAATGAGAGCCATGTTGGGGCCCAAGAAGAGAGCAGCCTGTGTGGTTATGACCTGCCACTGTGAATGTGTTTTGAATGGAGCTTTAGTGATCCCAGGAAGAGGCTTGATAGCACTGTTTCTCACACACTGCAGTCACTGCAGTACTCAGAGTACTCTTTTTTTCGGAAAAGAAGGAAGTACGGTCTTTTAATTCAATTATTCATTAATCCCATAAACATTCACCTTCAGCCTTCACTGTGAACCTTCCCATCTTTCCAAGTTCTCTAGGTAACCAAGGAAAACAGGACTGTGGCGGTTTGAGAGAAAATGGCCCCCAGAGGGAATGGCACTGTTAGAAGGTGTGGCTTTCTTGGAGGAAGTGCGTCATTGTGGGGGCGGGCTATGAGCTCTGTTTTGCTCAAGTTTCCCTCAGAGTGACAGTGAGTCCACTTCCTGCTATCTCCAAGTCAAGATGTAGGAACCTCAGCTCCTGGACCATGTCTGCCTGCATACTGCCAGGCTCCCCACAATGATGATAATGGATTGAGCCTCTGAAACTGTAAGCAAGCTCCCTCAATTGATTGTTTTCATTTGTAAGAGTTGCCATGCTCATGGTGTGTCTTCACAGCAATGAAAACCTAACTAAGACAAAGACCCCTTTCTTTTAGGGCAGAAAATACTAAGTAGTTAACAAGGAAGGGGAGCCATACCTCCAAACTGTTTGGAAGTTTTTCTTTTATTAAAAAAAATAGAAAAAAAATCCCACACAGACAGTGCACTTATTTTATTTGCCGGGGTACTCATTGAATTTTTGCTTTTCATGGGAAAATCAGATTCTTCTTTCTTCTTTTATTTTATGGAAATTTCTAAGTTAGTTCTGATCTGATTTCACTGTGTCAGGTTCATTGCCCTCCTTATCCACCCATCTCTTCAAGCTCCCGAGCCACAGACAGCTCAGACAGAGGAAATATGTGGAACTCAAGCTTGGGAATACTTGCCTCATATAAAATCGTTCTAAGTATTCTTCAGCAGTTTTTAAGAGCATGTTCTCAGTGCAGGAGATGTAGCCCTCACACTATAAGCCTGCTAAACTTTTAATCAAAATGTCACTGGAGAAGAGCAATTTGACATCTAAGAATATTTTCAGTTTTCAAGTCTGATTCTTTAAAATGGAAAAATATGATAGGCTATGGGGAAAAGTTGACTGTGTTTGTCTAAAACGATTTATTTTTCACTTAGGTATAGCTGGAGGAGATATAAAAATGGGCTTCAAAATGTAAAAACTAGGTTTCATATCTATAGTTTTACCAATAAATATAAGTCAGAACCTTTCACTGACATCAAGATTAACATGCCTATAATCCTTGAAAAAGTGTCTTCATGTAGAAAAGATTAAAATGATAGTTGCCATGTTATAAACACCCAATCTTAAAATCTTCACTTTTTTCTAAAATCCAAGGCATTTTAAGTATCTTGCTTGACAACTTGACCTCATGTGATGGGCCACATGAGTAATATTTATTTGCTATAAATATTATAGAAAATTATGGTGTAAAAATATGTAAAACATACCCAAATTTATTAGATGGGTCTAATCAACTATTACACTGTATTTTATATGTATCACACACATACCCATATATAGCCCCCACATATTTTGGAAATATTCTGAAACAAAACAAGAAGAATGAAAGAAAAGCATTGTGCAATACTTCTAATCTCAAGCATTTCAAACGTGGAACACCCAACCTGTGTTACTGGTTTATTTCAATTAATATTAATACAGCAACAGCAAGCACTTATAATTGTATTTACATTTCATCATATTACAATATTCCTGTTATATTCCAGGAATGATGCAACCTTATTGGTGTTGACATTAGTGTTCTCTTGTGCTAACAAAAAGCAACAAACCTTAGGACACTCAACTTTTAGTAACTAGGACTAAAGGGAAGTAAGTCTCAAATTTCTCCTGACCACGACTACCATTTCATTGTGAATATGGAGACAGAAAGAGCTTGGCGAGCCAATCTATTCAGATTTTATGCAGACGATTACCCAATGATCACTTGTTGAACACTTTCCATGTGCTTGAATTTGTGTGCATAGAATTTTAGGATTTGTATTTAGTGGGTATAGTGGGGGACAGTGTGCAAGAAAGCGAGTTACCCCTCATGGGTTAAACACTTTCTTAGAAAATATTGTTAGCTGTCAACTAGAGGATCTAGGTAGATGATATTTGGGAGAGGAAAGAAAAGGTTTCAAAATGGGGTAGTGGAAAGATTGCAAGAGGCAGAGATGCTAGATGAGTCTATCAAAATAGTGTTTCTGGGACATAACAGAGCAGTTGCACATAGGAACTTACAGTGGTTGTGCCAGTATGCACCAGATCTATACAAGACCAAGCCAGAAAAAATAGAAATATGTTCTCTCTCTCTCTCTCTCTCTCTCTCTCTCTCTCTCTCTCTCTCTCTCTCTGTATGTGTGTGCAGGTGGGGTGGGCTATTTATGAAGTCACAACCCTAGCAGAGGATCTATTGATGGTTGTTAGCTTCTGGAAGAGGAAGAGTCTATTTCATTTAAGTTTTTTTCCTTTAAGCCTGAGAGAGGTTGACTATAGTCCAGTTGATGGCCCCATATTCAGGAGTGTATGGTCAGCACAAATTTGACTTTATGAGGAGAGGGGGGGGCATGAAGTTGTTGGGTGGGTAGGGAGGTAGGGATGGGATCTGAGAGAAATTAGGAGGAAAAGTTGAGGATGAATATGATCAAAGCACATTGTATAGGATTCTCAAAGAATTAAAAACATTTTAAAGACGTTTCTAAAGGATGAATAGGCGTTATCTCATTTTCTCATTATCTCATTTTACCCAGTTTAAAACAGCAGCAGTTGAACAGAATTTGTGCTGGTTAGCTCTAATCGTCAGCTTGATATAATCTAAAAATCACCTGGAAAGAGAGTCTTAATGAGTAATTTTGTAGATCAGGTCATGCAGGCATGTCTATGGGAGAGAGCCTTGATTGTTAATTGATATAGGGAAAACCACCCTGCTGTGGGTGGCACCATTCCCTAGGCTGGGTCCTGAAGGATATGAGTGAAGCAAGCAAGCAGCAAGCAGGCAAACAAGCAACAAGCAGACAGACAGCGTCAGTACATTCGCATTTCCCTGCTCTTGACCAGATGTGGTAGGTGTGACTTCTGTGATGACCCTGTAGTGATGGGCTGTAACCCAGAATTGTAAGCAGAATGATCTCTTATTTCTCTAAATTTTCTTTCTTTCTTTCTTTTTTGTCAGTATATTTTTTTATCATCACAACAGAAATAAACTAGAACAGAATTCCTAATTTTCTAATCTAATGTAATCTAAATATTCTCTTACAGCCCTGGATTCTACTCTATCAGTCATGAAGGACATTGGGCCTTTGCATTTTAATTTCTGTAGAAGACCTATACTGAAAATGGTGGTGCTCCAAGCAGCCATCATCTTGGGGCATTCAGTTGCACCCCATTGCTAAAGACCGTCCTGACTGGGCCTGCAGACTGTTTATAGCTCCTGCAGGAGGTGTGGGAAAATCATGAAGCCCTCATCCATATACATACATACCTTCTTCCTAGCAACTGATGTATGCAATTTTGCTTTAATTGTATGTGGACTCTGAGAGGAGCTAGAGTACAGAAGCCAGAGAAGACTGGCGGTGGGTAGTGGCACCTATGTAGCTGTGGGAAAGACCTCATCCCTTCTGGGTAAAGCTGTTAAGGTCAGGCCTGTTGGGGTAGAAACACTCATAGCCCCATAAATAACCCTTTACTTATGCTCTGAAAGGAAGCACAGTAAACCCAGTGGTTCTCCAGAATAAATTTAAACCTTGGAATAGTGCCTTCATTTGTCATTGGATCCCTAGGAGAAGGGGTGGCTGTTGGAAGGAATTTTAGAAACAGAACATATCTGCACAATCTTTTTAATTTAAGAAATAGTTTGCAAGATAGCAGGCTTCTGTATAGCATTTTCATAACACCGAGTTTTGGATGGCCTTTTCCACATCACTTCCTCTCTCCCATTCCCCATCCTGCTTAAACACTTCCACCCCTAGTATTTCCTCATCCACTTTCTTTTCCTTTTTTGAGACAGGATTCTCTATGTTATAGTTTTGGACGTCCTAGGCTCCTTGCTTTGTAGACCAGTCTTGCCTCGAATTTACAGAGAGCCCCTGCTTCTGCCTCTGCATCCCTCATCCACTTTCAAATTACATATGCTGTGTTCTCCCATTCCTCTCTCTTAAGGCCTTTTTTTCTTTCTCTCTTGGGTCCTTTTTTAGTTTCCTGGCTCCTACACATACTCACTCCTATTAAATACAAATATGTAAGAATTAGAAGCTAGGATTCATACATGAGGGAGAACACTTTTTTCCGTGCCTGGGATGCCTCACTTGTTATAATATATTTTCTAGTTCTATCCATTTTACTGCAAATTTTTCTTTTCCTCATGGTTGAGTAAAATTTCACAGTGTATATGCCTCCCTCCCTCCTTCCCTCCCTCTCTCCCATGTCCCTCCCTCCCTCCTTCCCTCCCTCTCTCCCATGTCCCTCCCTCCCTCCTTCCCTCCCTCTCTCCCATGTCCCTCCCTCCCTCCTTCCCTCCCTCTCTCCCATGTCCCTCCCTCCCTCCTTCCTTCCTTCCATCCTTCCTTCTTTAGCTCAGCAAGGTAATTTCTTTTTGCAAAAAGGACTTGCAAAGATCCAACCAGGCTACCAAGGCACACCATGGTCAATGTGACTCCTGTCTTTTATATCTGATGTAGGTGCTGATGCTTCTCATCCTACTGGTGGGAGCTTGATGTTATAATCTGATGTGATTGGCTCATCATCACAAAGGAAAAGTTCAGGAAATAAGAGTCTTTGCTGGACTTTTGATTAAAACATTTCCCCCCTCACATTCTGCTCCTCCCCAACTTAGCCAACATGTCAGTCATTTGAAGGTTCTAGTAAAAGGCAATCATTGTTATCATTGATAGTTCAGGTTTTAATGCGAGTCCTTATGCCCATGGGTTAGTCCCTTAACCAAGTGATTAACCTGTCCCGAGAAGTACTATTCTCTAGACAAGAAGGGGTTTCGTCTTAACAGAGCTTTATTGTTATCTTATTCTTCTCTTTGGAAAGCTAACCCTAGAATTGTTTAGGAACCATATTAGAGACCAGGGTCCCCCAAATATTTTTGCCATATATAGTCTCTGGCAAGGATTAGACTGTCAAGAAGAACAAGGATTTTTTTTTTTTAATTTTAGCCGGGAAAGAAACTGTTTACTTTTCTTTGGGGTCTTTTTATTCTGTTTATCCAAATTTTCCACCTCTTCTTAACACCCCTGCTCCCTTCTGAAGAGGTAACATTGTGGGATGGGGCAATAACTGATCTGGCTTATTCCATCTGAATTTGGGTAAACTACATTTGCTTCATCCGTTCATTTGCTGATGCATATCAGGTTCCATCTCCTTGTTATTGTGAGAGAGCAGCAATGAACATAGATGCACAAGAGTGTCTAGGAGCGTCTGGAGAGCCCTGGACTGGTAGATATAGAGTATGTGTGAGTTCTAATTTTAGTTGTGGGGAAGCCTCCAGACTGACTTCTGAAGTGCATGCCAGAATACACTCCCACCAACAGTAGGTAATGGTGCCCTTTTCCCCACGTCCTCACCAGCACCTGCTGTTATTGGTTTTCTTGATGAAAGAAAGCCTTTGTGATCAGGGTGAGGCAGATGGAATCTCAAGTCATTTGCTTTGCATTTCTCAGGACGGTTGTGCTACTTGGCCAAGTTATCCAAACTCAAGTCGTCTGGAAAAAGAGGACCTCCTTGAGAAGATGCCTCCCCAGACTGGTCTGCAGGCGAGTCCGTGGGGCATTTTCTTGATTAGTGTTTGATTAGGAGGACCCAGGCCACTGTGCAGAGTCCCACCCCTGGGCACGTGGTCCTGGCTTGTGTGTGAAAACAAACTGAATAAACCATAGGGATCAAGCCAGTAACTTTCACTCCTCTGTGGCCTCTGCTTCAGTTCATGCCTCCAGGTTGCTGCTGTTGGAGTCCTGCCCAGACTGTTACCAGGAAGTGCGAAATGAAATCAATTCTTTCCTCCCCAAGTTGCTTTCTTTTACTCACAACAGTAGGAAGCATACTGAGACAATGGCCCCATCATGATATTTTAAAACATTTATTGGCCATTTGTACTTCCTCCTTTGAATGCTTGCTGCCAGTTTCTTGGCCCATTTATTTTTATTGGGTAGCTTAAGTTTTTTTGAGTTCTTAAGATATTAATCTTCTGTCAGATATACAGCTGGCAAAAATTTCTTTCCATTCTGAAGGCTGCCTCGTCATATAAAATTAACTGTTTCCTTTGTAGTACAAAAGATTTTTTTATTTCATGATCTCTTATGGGTTGATTGTTGGCCTCATTTCCTGAGTGATGAGAGGCTAATTCAGGAAGTTCTTACCTATTCCTATATCTTGATTTCATTTTCCTCTATCAATGTTAGAGTTTCAGGGCTTATATTAATGCCTCCGATCCATTTGGAGTTGATTTTTTGTGCAAGCTGGGAGCTAAGGATCCAGTTTCATTCTTTTATCCGTGGCTATCCATTTTCCTCAGCTCTATTTGTTAAAGAGGCCGTCTTTCCACTCTGAATATTTCTGGCATCTTTCTCAAAAATCAGGGGGTTGTATCTGCGTGGGTTTGGATCTGGATCAGTTGCTTTGTTCCACTGATTTATCTGTCTGGTTCTATGCCAGTATCGTGCTGTTTCTGTTATTATGGCTATGAAATATAATTTGAAATCGGGTATCAGGTGAGCTGGCCAGCCTTATCAGTTAGGTTTTTGTTTTGTTTTTTCAGAATTGCCTTCACTATTCAGGGTTTTTTTTATTTCCAAGTGAATTTTAAGGCCTTTTTTTTTTGTCTCTGTGAAGAATGGTGTTAGAATTTTCATGGGGATTGCATTAAGAATGTGAAATGTCTGTGGTATTACAGACATTTCCACAGCATTGATTCCTTCAAATGATATGCATTGGAGATTTTTTCTCTCTGTTAGCATCTTCTTCAGTTTCTCTCTTAGTATTTTAAATTTCCCATTTTAGAATTCCTTCACACCCTTGTTTAGGCTTATTCTGACGTATTTTATTTTATTGAGGCAATTGTGAATGGGTTTGTTGCTCTGATATTTTCCTCAGTGTTTGCCCTCGGTATATAGAAAGGTTACTGATTGTGCGTGCGTGCGTGCGTGCGTGCGTGCGTGTGTGTGTGAATTTTGTATCCTGCCATTTTTCTGGAAGTGCTTATGAGTTTTAAAAGTTTCTGAGTGGAATCTTCAGGGTCTCTGAATTGGAGAAACGCAGCGTCGGCAGATAGCACATCTGTATGGTTCTGAGACTTCCCAATCCACAGTGAGAGCATCAGTTGACTGCTCAGGGGGCCTGCCAAAGAGCTGAGCCTTTAGATTTCAGGACGGAGAACTCACAAAGCTGGCTTAATATTTCACTTTTCATCAGAACATTTTGGCACCAGGTAGAGAGTAACTATGGATGGATTTCAGGAATTTGAGTGATTTGGATCCAGTACAGAGAAAATAACAGCTTAGATTCTAATTTGAAGTGAAGTTCAATTACCCACAGCCAAAAATATCCTTTCTTCTTCCAAGTGGTCTAAGATACTTATTAGGTCTGGCATTAGTCCTGGGGTATTTTTGTAATGAAGTCGGCTCAACGCTTGTAGGACAGATGGGGTCACCATTCTTCATGGGGCTCAAGAGGAGAACAGAGCTGAGCTAAAAACTGGAACAGATAAAGGACTGAGTAAGAAAAATGCCCCCCAAGACCCAGTTGCGTCAATTCCCGGGTGTATTTCAAAATTGATGCTGTAGAGGTACAAGGCAAACATTTTACACCAGTGTTCTTTGGATTTTGACAAACTTCTGCATCAAATCAACTGTTGTCACAACCGAGATAAAGAGTTCCATCACCGCCATGAAGGGCTGCACCCCCTCAGTCTGTTTCCAACCTTTGTTGCTCTCCCGCTCTGATTGTAACCTTGGTGGATTAGGTCTTTCTTTCCAGGACTTTCGCATTGTATCTGCCGCTGGACTTTAATGCAGTCTTACTTCTATTACTGAGCAGGATGCTTTCAAAACTTATCCTTATTGTTGAATATATCAGTTATTTTTTCATGTTCCTTGCTGACTAATATCTCATTTGTGGAACTTTATAGTTTGTTTATCCATACATTTGCTCAGAGGCATTTGGAATATCTGTAATCCAGGGCATTTATGACTAAGCTGATATAGTCATTGATGTACAAGTTTTAGAGAAGATATATATTTTCACTTCTCTTTAGTAACTACCTGAGGGTTTTTTAGGAGGAGACCTCATAAAAAGTAGGGAGGGTCATATTGTAATCCGCTTCCATCTCATATGAAAATGCTCAACTCTTTTCTGATGTGCACTCCTCTTGCCTTGTTTAAGAATGCCCACTGATGACCACTCTTGCGAATCTCGCATGATTGACAAACTCATCTACACAGTAATTTTGCAGTGATGTTTTATTGTGCATCTGTCTCGGGATACTGAACACCTTCTTATGTGCCTCTAGGCCAACAGTATAGTCTTACTTGTGGGAGATTCATTAACACCTTTTCTGCAGTGATCTTTTATCTGGTAGTCCTGTGACTTGGTCAATGTGTATGGTGGCTGCCCAGGTAGGTAGACTGGGCTGGTAAATTTGCATGGTGAAAAGCACAATGCAATAACTGTTGCTTTAAAGCAAAACTATACAGGAAGCAAATTTGGCTCTTGGCTTGTCTATCCCCCCCTTTTAATTATAAAAGGTTGATTAATTTTTATTTTATCGGTGTGAGTAACTTGCCTGTATGTCTGTGTATCACACATGTACCTATGGCTTGAGGAGGAAAGAAGAGGGCTTCTGATCCCCTAGAACCCCAGTCTGGTGTACAGATAGTTATGAGCCGCTCTGTGAGTAGTGGGAAGGGAACATCAGTTCTCTGCATGAGTAGCTAGGGCTCTTGACCCTTGAGGCATCTCTCCAGACCTCAGTTTCTCTGCCTTGTTTTCTTGAGAATCTATATTACAAAGATAACAGCATCGTGCTGGACATTCTAGAGAGCGCAGAGAACAAGGATTCCATATGAGAAAGCCTCTTGGAACTTAGAATCATGGCTAGGCTGCACAGTGAAGAGCTGTAGGGCTACATTTACATTTTACAGCTTGTTAACTCTCTCAAATTTATTATCTCCCCAGACTTCACAGTTTTATAAGCTAAAAGAGTAGCATCTGTAGTATGCAGCTAGTAGGTGATTCCAAATATGAAATAAGAGAACATGCATAGAAACCCTTAACTTCCTCAGCATGGTGGATAGTAGCTGCTGTGTCTCCAGTATTAGTTTTCTTCCCTTTTCCGTCCTTATGACCTGGTTTTATTTCTTCCTCTGATTTAGGATTAAAGGTCCCTCTCGGTGGTACTTCATCCTTCCCACCCTTTAGAGATTCTACACCTGGTTTAATCCTGCTTCCACCCCATCGCCACCCATGCGTTTTCTCTCCCAGAGTTTTGCCGACTGCAAGCGGCTTGTCTGATGGCATACGACTTTATATATGGCTCATATTAATGAGGCAGTGGTGCGAAGAGTTGAAAATTTCAGTAAATGTGAAGACCGAGAGCAGAATGAGAAATGGGGGAACTCTGAGGCCTGTGGGAGGCAGGGGAGGGTAGGTAGTAGCATTTTTGACCTTTCCCAGAACCCCATAAATCACATTACATAAGTGGTTTCCTCAGGGGAGTTTGCCCAAGCTTGGGTATTTTCAATTAGTTGTTTCATTTCAAGCCCTCCCTACTTTTTTATGAGGTCTTTCCCATCACCTTCTCATGGTCTAAGCCATATAAATGGCTTTACAAGCCAACCAATGTTGTTTTTTTGGTAAGTGCCTGCTTTCCTCCAGATTTATAGTTTCACCATGCTCCTGTTTTTATTGATTGCACATGATTTAGTGGGGGTGTTTCTTGGAGCATTTAAGAATTTAGAAAAAAGAAGTAAGAATATTTAACTGTTGGAACAAAAGCCTGACGAAGTAGACAGGCCTGCTGTTGGTCTTCCGGACTGTGTTTTAGGAGGCCATCTAGCATCTAAGCTAACAAATCTTTAAGAGAAATTTGGATGATGGTCAGATCTACCTCCAAGATATTGTGAAAGCATAGGATATTACAGTTAGGTTGGACTAGAAGCAACCACTCTAATATGTCTAGGTTTGAAGCGAGAACATGTTGATTGTGATTAGAAGGCAAGGTTTTGATGAATATTGAGATGCTTTATTGGTTATGACATTCATATGGACAACCCCCACTGCAGATGGTAGGTATCTGGAGACAGCCAACTATTCATTCTTGAATGTCACTTTTTTATAATGAAATTTACAGTCATCAATTCTGATTCCTGTTACTTTGGTTAGTGAGGTTAACCCATGTTGGTTTTCTATTGCTCTGAGAGACACCAACAATGTACAAATAAAACCACACCAAATCTCAGGTCCTAAAACAAGCCAGCCTTTTTTCTGCCAAATCTGTTTTAGGTCCAAGTTAGCAAAGAACTTGGAAAGGATATTTATGGCTTCCAGGAAATAGATGTCTGCAAATGGGTTCTACTTTGAAACTCTACCCACTCTGCAAACCAAAAACTGCTTCCCCAAATGGCCGGAGAAGATTGCCTTCAAGCAGAGCAACTGAACTGACATGCATCCAAGTCATCCTCACTTTTTATTCCTGGAAAGCCCTTCTTATTCTGAGAAGGGAAAGTCAAGAGAAAGGAAATGGAGAGCCAGGCACTACCTCCTTTATCTGTGACTCTGGACAACTCCCTGGAGACCTAGCTGAAGAATCTTTAAAATGGTAAAGTGTCCCAGATATGTGTGCACCGCCACCCACTGAACAGAGTATGTCAGTATGGGGTCTCCACTGGGAAAAGTTCTCTGCTGCTAGCCACAGGGCAGGCATAGTTTTGTGATAACTTGGAACTAGAGAGATGGGTAGTGTTTGAGAAACGATAAAGTCTAGGCACTAGCAATAAGAAAAGGTGCCTAGATGTATGGGAGGATATAGGAATTCTTAGCTGAAAAGTTGAAATGAAAATTTTCATACTCAGAGCCACAAAACCATTTGCAACTCTCCTACGTTACTGCTTGAATATCCCTGTGCACTCTTCTCTCTAGAGTCTCCTAAGCCATCTTGCTTCTCATTTGGTCTTATGTAGTATTGATTTTACTCTACTTTTAAAATAGAAAATAATTGTGTGTGTGTGTGTGTGTGTGTGTGTATACATGTGTAAATTGTTTTACGTTGTGTGGAAGCCTGAAAGGAGATCTTGTGAAAGAAAGCAGTGTTGGCATGATGCCAATCACAAAAGAGATAAAAGCTTAGGATCTGAGGAAATTTACAGTAAAGAGGCCAGGAAAAAAACCCCGCTAGTAATTAGTTGGCAAAGTTTCATGAAACATCATGCTTCCCATTAGGCTAAAGAAGGCCTAGATGAGAAAAGTGCAAAAAATAAAAAATTTAACAATAAAAAGTTCGGAAAGACCATATGTTGGAGGCACATAGATTATCAGTGATTATATAGGGTATTTTAGAAGGGGTCGCTGAAAAGATAAAGACATGGGATTTATTATTTTTGTTTTGTCTTTCGGGTTGGTTTTTGTTAAAGTGAATTTCAAACTTATTTCTGTTTCAAATACGTTCAAATTTGCTCACCAGATGTCACCAACCCTTCTACACCTGCAAGGGCCAACAGATCAAACAGATTTATTTGAGGGGGAGGTCTTTTATGTTTTCTTGCCAAACCTAGTTCAAAAGGGTAAATCTGGACTGAAGTATGTAAAATAGTAATCTCCCACAGTCGACTGATGTGAGTTCAAGGGGTCATTGCTATTGAGCTGTTTCCTTCCTGGAATTAAAAGATATATCTGTTTAAAGTTAGCTCTCAAACTTACCTACACGACTGAAATTGTCTGGGAAGGGCAGGAGAGACGCGCAGTGATTAAGATCACTTCCTGCTTTTCCACAGGAAGAATTCAGTTCTTAGAACTCTTGTCTCACAATTGCTTGCAATTCCAGTTGAGATCTCTGATGCCCTCTTCAGGCTTCAGTGGGCACTTGCATGCACACACGCGCGTGCGCACACACACACACACACACACACACACACACACACACACACACACAGAGAGAGAGAGAGAGAGAAAGAGAGAGAGAGAGAGAGAGAGAGAGAGAGAGAGAGAGAGAGAAATATAATACATCTTTGAACTCATCTAGGAGATTAAAAATGTATGGATGCAGGTATCAATATCCAGTGAAGCCTACATGAAGAACTGTAACACATTCCCTGGGTTTGTGGGTGAATATGTTTGTCCTGGTTAGGGTTTCTATTGCTGGGATGAAACACCATGACCAACAAGTTGTGGAGGAAAAGGTTTATTGGGCTTAAATTTCCACATCACAGTCCATCATCAAAAGAAGTCAGGAGAGGAACACAAGCAGGGCAGGAACCTGGAGGCAGGAGTGATGCTGGATGCGCTTCTATATGCTGTGACTATAGCATATAGAAGCAAGATGTGAGGCAATAAGCCACAAGCCTTGTGGTAAAGCATAGACTAATAGAAATAGGTTAATTTAAATTGTAAGAGTTAGTTAATAGGAAATGCAAATCAAGACAACTTTAAGATACCATCTTACACCTGTCAGAATGGCTAAAATGAAAAACACCAATGATAGCCTTTGCTGGAGAGGGTGTGGAGAAAGGGGTATACTCATCCATTGCTGGTGGGAATGCAAACTTGTGCATTCTGGAAAGCAGTGTGGCCGTTCCTCAGGAAATTCGGGATCAACCTACCCCTGGACCCAGCAATACCACTCTTGGGAATATACCCAAGAGAGGCCCCATCATACAACAAAAGTATATGCTCAACTATGTTCATAGCAGCATTGTTCGTAATAGCCAGAACCTGGAAACAACCTAGATGCCCTTCAATGGAAGAATGGATGAAGAAAGTATGGAATATATACATATTAGAGTACTACTCAGCAGTAAAAAACAAGGACTTCTTGAAGTTTGCGTACAAATGGATGGAAATAGAAAACACTATTCTGAGTGAGGTAAGCCAGACCCAAAAAGAGGAACATGGGATGTACTCACTCATATTTGGTTTCTAGCCATAATTAAAGGACAGTGAGCTTATAATTCGCAATCCTAGAGAAGCTAAATAAGAAGGTGAATCCAAAGACAAACATATAGGCATCCCCCTGAATATTAACCTTCATCAGGCGATGAAAGGAGACAGAGACAGAGACCCAAATTGGAGCACCGGACAGAAATCTCAAGGTCCAAATCAGGAGCAGAAGGAGGGGGAGCACGAGCAAGGAACTCAGGACCGCGAGGGGTACACCCACACTCTGAGACAATGGGGATGTTCGTTCGGGAATTCACCAAGGCCAGCTGGCCTGAGTCTGAAAAAGCATGGGATAAAACCGGACTTGCTGAACATAGCGGACAATGAGGACTACTGAGAACTCAAGAACAAGGGCAATGGGTTTTTGATCCTACTGCACGTGCTGGCTTTGGGGGGGCCTGGGCAGTTTGGATGCTCAACTTACTAAACCTGGATGGAGGTGGGCGGTCCTTGGACTTCCCACAGGTCAGGGAACCCTGATGGCTCTTCAAGCTGATGAGGGAGAGGGACTTGACCGGGGGAGGGGGAGGGAAATGGGAGGCGGTGGCGGGGAGGAGGCAGAAATCCTCAATAAATAAATAAATTTAAAAAATAAAAAAAATAAAAAAATAATTGCACCCAGGGAAAAAAAGAGTTACTTAATAATAAGCCTGAGCTAATAGGACAAATAGTTTGTGATTAAAATTAAGCCTTTGAGTGATTATTTTTAAAACTGCTGTGGGACTGGGTGGGACAAGAAACACCCAGTTATACAGGAGCTGATGCAGAGGTCATGGAGGAGTTCTGCTTACTTACTTGTTCCTCACAGCCTGCTTTCTTATAGAACCCAGGACCACCAGCTCAGAAGTGCCCCCACCCACAAGGGGATGGGCCCTTCAACATCAGTCTATAAGGAAGAGAGTGAGGAAGGATTGTAGGAGTCAGGGAAGTCAAGGACACCACACTAAAATGGCACGCAGAATCAACTAACCAGGGCTCATAAAAGCTCACAGAAACCGAACTGACAGCCAGGGAGCCTGTATGAATCTGACCTAGGTCCTCTGCATATATGTTACAATTGTGTATCTTGATGTTCTTTTGGGACTACTAACAGTGAGAGTAGCTGTTGTCTGACTCTTTTGCCTGCTTTTGGGACCCCTTTCCTTCTACTAGGCTGCCTTGTCCAACCTTTATATGAGGAGATATTACTAGTTTTAATATAACTTGGTATGCCGTGTTTGGTTGATATCCCTGGAATGCCTGCCTTTTCCTGAAGGGAAGGAAAGAGGAGAAGTGGATTTTGGGGAAAGGAGAATGGGGGGATTGGAAGGAGAGGAGGAAGAAGGAACTGATGCTCAGGAAAAAAAGAAGAAATAAATAAAATAAAATAAAGTAGAATGCCCTTTAGGTTTGGCTACAGCCCAATCTTATGGAAACATTTTCTCAGTTGAAGCTCCCTCCTTTCTGATGACTCTAGCTTGTGTCCAGTTGACATTTAACTAGCCAGGACAATGTTTAAAACTCATTATATTGAAATTCTCAAAGAATTCTCAAATTCTCTCCTGCACTCCCTTGTCCTGTTAATGTATAGCAAATTGCCAAACAGATAGAAGGCAGAACCTCAGTGTCATAGCCCCCAGTAGAAGACAGATTATACCAGGCAAAGCCATTTCTCAAAACTCTTAGCCTGACTTCCCCATGCTGGCCTCATCTGGTTGTAGGTCCCAGTCCTTACAGGCTCTCAAGTGTTCTTAAGCCATTGTTCTCATGTCACTATGCTAAATAAACTCCACCCATAATTCCACATCTACTCCATTTCTCTCCCCTGAAGGAGCATCTCGTCTCTGTTGAGTTTTGTTTTGTTTCTACCTAATCTACCCCCAAGTACCCTGTGATCTTGTGTACAGTAGTCACTTGTACAAACCTGCTTTTTGCATCTGAAACTTGTTACTTGCTACATGGACAGGCATCGTCCCTAGTCTCTGAAATGGGGATAATAAAGGCATATCCTTCAAGTAGGTTACTTATCCTTCACGTATGTTATTTATACTGCAAAACATAAGTGATTTAATTTATGCCATTTGATTACAACGGTGACTGGAAGGCAGTAAGTCTCCAGTTGCTGAAGTTCTTCAAAGTTTAATACACTGTTTAGTCTTGGAAGTTATTTCAGTTTTACAAACCACCCCCAATATTTGTTATTGAAACAAAAGAAGCAGCATTTTATTTCTCATGTTTCTGCAGTCTGGGCTGAGCCCTGCTGGATACTTTTCTGCTCCTTGTGGAAGCTAGGGCTAGCCTTTCCAAGATGGATCAGATGACCCAAATCTTTGCTCTTGAATCTGGTTTATTAGCTAGGAGACCTGGAAAAGATATGAGCTGAAAGGTTTTGTTTCTCTTTCCAAAGCCGTCTTTGGACTACTTCATAACTTTCCATAGTGGTTGAACTTATTGTGTGGTAGCTGATTTCCCACGGAGAAGATGGAGTAGGTAGATGCTTTTTAAAACCTAGTCTCGAAAGTCTCAGTATGTTAGTCTGGTCATATGGGTCAGTCAAAAGGAAGTCACAAATCTAACCTACATAGACCAGGAGAAGAAATTGATTCTGCCCCTCAAAGAGAGAAACAACATGTACATTGGAAAGGAAGGAATTGATAGGATCGACTTAGGAGATAGCCTATTACAAGAACTCAAATGATTCCAGAAGAGAAGATTTTCTTTCTCTTTGAGTTATCACACGAAATCCCAGGATGATATATTTTCTCAGTCTTCCATTGCCTAATACTGTAATTCTATAATCACCATGCACACAATCAGTCACTTTTAGCCTACTGATATTAGCATGCGAGAACAAAGGTTAGCAGGTGCGGGAAGAGGAAACGACTTTCTCATGTCAGATACAACCCTCATAAAGGAGGAGAAAGGGGTGTTTGTGAATGTCTGCTGTGTCTCTCCGAGTTTTAGGGAATGGAATATGCCCTTTCATTTTCCTTTCTTCTTTACCAGTTTCCTTTCTTTCTTTTAATTCCTTGCTAATGTTAGTGCAAAAATCACAGGTCTCATCTCAAAAGGATAAGAGACAGTTTATTCTGTAGTTGTGTGCGTGACCATGGACCAGAGACAGAGATTTAAGTTACCCTAAATCTGTCCAACGCAGTAACATTTTCATGAAGAATTTTTTTTATAGCAACAGAATGAAGAAAATCCTTAGTGAAGATGTCTTTAAAATATCTTGGTGGAAACATCAGGTAGGCCAAGAAATGTCTGCTATAAGCCTTATATGCTATTTGATGACATTTGTATCTTTTTAGTTGGTGGATGTTAGGGGTCTGTTTGTATATTCCAAAGAGATTCACCTAACAGTCACAAGGATGTTAGGTGAAGCACAGGGGTAAATATATGGCCACTTAGAAGACTAAAGGCAGTCCAAGATATATTTGAATCCTAACATAATGATCCAGCTATCTACAATTATTGAAATGTAGTCAGTGAATCACCTTGCAGAATGTTTATCATATGTGTCTCCTATACTTTCTTTCTTCCTTCCCTCCCTCTCCTTTCTTCCTTCCTTCTTTCCCCCCTTCATTCCTCTGGTTTTCTTTTTTTCTGGAAATTTCCATTAACACTGGGTGACTGCAAATGGCCTCCAGTTTCTGAAGAGCACAAAAGATGTGCCATCGCTCATGCATTGCCATAGCAACAGGAGGAACTTGGTCCTCCAGCTTCAGTCTGCAGGCACTCCTAAAACCCAAGGTCTCCCTTGTCTTTCATCAAGCCTGGATGCTTGTGCTTGCTTGTCACATAGCCTCTCATCTTTAAATCGTATTTCAAAGATTGATGACTTGTAGGGGAGCATTCAAGGGCTAGATTTCCACGAAGAGACACACAAAACAAGGATGTAAAACAGAGCTGTGGAGGGTTTAAAGATGAATCTGACACTGCATAGATTTGCGTCTTCATTTTCTCCCACGGGGTCCTGAAGCGGCACAACGTTGCCACTGGTCCCAGGGCTATCAGTGTTCTTCCCTCATCGTTTGGTTTTAAGCAACCTTTCACCCCGACTAGTGGGCCCAAATGGGTCACGACTGCTAAAGAACTACAGGGTGTGTGTGTGAATCCACACGGGAGAGAGCTGTCTGAAACTTAGGGTTTCACTAGCTTTTGCTCCATGTTGTGTATTTCGATTACTTTGATTTTCTTTTCAAGAGAAGTTCTATCTCTCACTCCGAATTGTTTTCGCGTTTATTACAAAGCGAGAACATAAAAAGCGTGTCAAGTTACTAGCAGAAGGACAGAATAAGCCTCTCAAATAGAAAGTGTCCTTTGAACTGTTTCGGGGTTAGTCTGGAGGTCTACAGCAGCACGTTTCCTGGGGAGAATGCTGCCCCCTAGAGGGCGCTTTATTAGGGCTGGAGGGCTTCGATGTTAACTAGTGGGTGGGGCCAATGACGCAGGGGCATTAAAAGGCAGGAGGTGCTCCTGCACCTGAAAGAGCTGATTTCCTGGACATTTACAGATTCTAACAGACTTTTGTATGCAGGCATAAAAGGTCACAATTATCAGTCTTTTGTTCAACTGCTATCCAGAGGTATTAAAGGATTTGGTAAAATTTTCCACTGATGGCAAAGCCATCTGTGGTTTGGGGTCACCTTGACTCACTCATAGACCAGCAGACATCGCACGGGTGTTCCCAGTACCACAGAAGAGATGAGCCTCTCCTTGTTCCATTAGTTCTTGGAGGATAGTTACATCTTGAGTTTGTTGATATTTTATTGCAAATTACAAATTGTGGCATGTATGCATGTGTGTATTAATGTTTCCATGTGCATGGGTAAATGTGTGTGTGTGTGTAGATGAGATTTGACATTTAGGTGCCTTCCTGTTGCTCTCCACCTTACATACCATACTGAAGTTGGC
The DNA here is from genome assembly GCF_000317375.1 of Microtus ochrogaster. Taxonomy (NCBI): domain Eukaryota; kingdom Metazoa; phylum Chordata; class Mammalia; order Rodentia; family Cricetidae; genus Microtus; species Microtus ochrogaster. The sequence continues at coordinate 52,165,486 of NC_022030.1, read as the reverse complement.
ACTCACTGACTGAGTAGGTCTATTGAACCAGTTTTCCTAGGGAATTCCTCTGTCTCTAGTCCCCAAAGCTGTGGGATTATAGGTGGGCCACCACACCCTCCAGGCATTTACATATGTGCCAAAGGGGCCAAACTCGGGTCTTCATGCTTATTCAGCAAGCACTTTACCCACTGAGCAATCTCTCTAGGCTCTTTTTATTTAATTCTGCGTCCTATTTCTCTTAGGTATAAATAGGTTATATTATGGATGAATGCTGGTTTGGTTTGACTGGAGGGCACCGGTTTGGTGCTTATTATGATTCAGTGTCTGTTTTAAAAAAAGCTTTCAGTACTAAATAAGTAAGGAGGCACAAACATTATTTCGACCGTACATTAATGTATCATTGGATTCACTGACATAGCTGTCGACCACCTACATTTGGGATGGAGTCACAGACGAGAAAAAGACACTGCTTAGAGACTGTCTGTCAGTGTGGAGTGGAAGTGGAGCAGTCTCAAAAGCTAAAATATCGAAGACAGATGTCAGGAGACAGGCCAGATGGCGGAGGAGCACACGGGAGAGATTGTCATGTCTGGGACTTCGATGTGTTGAGAGAGGAACATTCAGATAGGCTTCTTCCTGGGGTGGGGAACCTAAAATGCTGACTAAAACTCGTTTTCTTCGGAAAATTCTCCAGGGTGTTTTAGATTTCGTTATATCTACTAGGAACCTACTCAAAAGAATTCGCCTCTAATGGCTCTCGTCCTTGAGTCAAAGTGGAACACCTTTAAGCACAAGAAATGAGCCTATTGGGTTAATTAACAGATGTCCAAACACTGCTTTATTCAGCACCCAGGAGCTTGGGTGTTGAGCCTGGTATGGGGCCACACACCTTTAATTCAAGCACTTGGGAAGCAGACCAGGAAGATGGTGAGTTCAGGCTAGCCTGGGCCACCGGATGAGCCGCCTTCACTTGGAAAACAAACACCATCAAAACAAGAAAAAAGAGCAAAGAGCCACCTATTTGGCATCAGTTGGTTTAAGAGTTGGACAGTTCGGCACCGGCCCCAGTTCTAATACCGTCTTGCTATTCGTTTTCAACCAAACCTTGACTTTTCATAGTCCTTCTTTCAACATCTTTGAGACGATGCATTCAACCGAGGTTATTTCTAAGCAACCCCATGTCTTATCTTTCCCACAGCTGTGACAACATGCCAGTGACATAGACAGCTCACAGAGCATAGGTTTTTTTTTTTTGTCTCATGGTTGTAAATGATTTAGTTCATGCTTTCTTGGTCCCATGTATTTGGTAAGAACACATGGTGACAGGAACATGGAAGATTCTTTACCTCAAAGCAGACAGGAAATAGAGAGGAATAGTAACAGGGAGGGGCCAGGGCAGGACATAATCCCTAGTGACATCACCCTGGTGACCTGCTTTCTTCCACCGGACCCTATATTTTGACCCCATCACTGGCTTAGACCACACACTATGCCAGAGCCCTCCTGATCTACTTGTCTGTAGGAAAGCTTTCATGGTTACACCCAGAGGTGTGCTTCACTGACCTCCCAGGCACCTGCCAGCCAATCGTGTTGGCAATCAAGATTTACCCTCACACAATGCTGTGACATTCGTGTGTTCTCTGCTTCTGTCTGTTCTCCATGTCAACCTCTATCTCTTCATCTGCCACTGCCTTCCCTTCAATGCATATTCCTCTCACAGTAGAGACCTTGCCTGCTTCATCCACTTGGAACAGTGACTGGTTCTTGGTTATAACTCACTTTAAGCTCTCTCCCTGTGCCCCTAGCTGCTACCCTGTGCTATTGTGAGGACAGAGAGGTGCAGCAGCTGGTGTAGATGATGTCAGGTTACAATGACACAGTGATCAATCTATTAAATCCTGACCCTGAGGATTCTGACTTTCAAGTCTGGCTGTGACTTCACAGTAATTCACATTATAAATTTGTGAAAGTGATGAGTTGAACCATTAAAATGAAGACGTGTGCGAACACGTGTGTGTGTGTGTGTGTGTGTGTGTGTATAGCCTCTTTTTTCTGGGCCAGCCTCTGGTCTATCACTTCATAGATATTAGCTCATTTCTCCTTCACACTAGCCTTTTGAGGTTGTGTCTCTGATTACTTCTATAACGAGAGGATCCAAGACAGATTACAAAGCCTGTCAGCGTGGTAACAGAATATCACAGACTGGACTGCTTAATCAAGAGAAATGTGTACCCTCACACTTCAATCACAGGTCTGCTTCCTGTGGATTCTCACATGCTCTGATGTCTGAGTAGCCTGGTGTCTCTTCCTTGTATTACAATTAACCACAGTTTCAGTGGGCTAGGACTCCATTTTTTTTTTTTTGCGACCTCATTTAACCCTAATGCTATCCCCAGAGCTCCTATCTCTAAATGCACTTGGCATTGAGGGTTAGAACCTCAGCGGATGAATTTGGAGAGGGCCCAATCCAGTAATGCCTCCCAAAGCTACTGAGCTAATAAACAATGGAGATGTGTTTGAATCTAGGTCGCATCCCCTGTGCTCCCAGGCGCTTGTCAGTGCTGCCACGAGCGCTTCCTTCCAACTGCCATTTTTGAAAGAACAAGCCTGCCGGAGTAGGAGGTCCCATGGTCACCTCTGCTGTATGATGATCGGGAAGGGTAGGGCAGATGGCTAAAGACTGAGCAACTGCTTGGCATTACCGTGTGAATGTGCTCAGACTGGGGAACTCCACGAAGGCGGCTGTATCTCATTACTCTCTGTATGTCTGAAGCGAAGGTCACTGTCACAGGAACCACTGGGCATCATAATTAGCCAGAGGACTCTCCCAACCTCTTTGAAAGTTACCGGAGGCTAAACTTCACTTTGGTTCTCGCCGTGGATAATGTGGCAGTCACCCAGGGACTTTAAAAGGCCAGGAAAGTGTGTAAAGGCAGAGCTGATATTTGTCTGAGTGTCTCTCTGGAACTGAAGGTGGACGGGAGGGTGTCTGGAAGCCATCTGGTGCTCAGGAAAGGAAAGTCATTGTCTTGTATCGCTGATGGGTGGAAGCAGGTTGCTGGGGACAGCACTGAGTCTGTCTGTGCTGGCTTTTGTCACCTGTTCAGTAACCATCCCTGAGCCCCTACAGTGCACCTGGCACCTGGCTCCCGCCCATCAATCCTGGCTGATGAGATCAGTATCTGTCGACATCAGGAGTCACAGAAGAATCACGTGAATAACAATCTTAGCTGTTCCCACCCTGTGTCCTTCTGACACCATTCCTCCTGCTCTTCCTTCAGCTACCTCCTTCTGGCGTGCACTTGATAAACCTTTGTTCCTTACAGGATGGATCTATTAGTACCAAACCCACACTGAACCACCCTACTGAGAAGTCTCTGGTGATGGGGTGGGAAGCTGCCACCACCCTACTATTCTTCCATCTCTGCCATGCTGATGCTCCATCTCTGCTAAGCAGAAGACTCTTCATTGCCCTTGTAAGCAGATTCTATAGTACATTCAAGTCTCTATAATGTCACCTCTGTTCCGAGCTCTTTTCCATCCTGAATCCACACAGTCACTAACCTTGCAAATTCATAATTCTGTAATGGAAATGGCTACAGTTGATGATGTCTTAGACATGTGATTTGTGTCATGCCATGAAATCATGAAGTTTGGAATTAAGACCTCCATGCAGAGGCAAGGATATCCATATAAGGTGCTCAAATGCATAACGTGGGATACCATGAAAGGTCTTTAGCACTCATTCTTAGTTGCTAAGTGTATAGTCGGCTCATTGGATTCCAGGTTCTGTGTTTGTGGATCTCATCAACTGTGGGTTAAGAATATATTTATTTTGTGTGTGTGTATCTGTACTTAACATGTACAGACCTATCTTTTCTTGTCTTTGGTCTCAGTTTTATTTCTTGGTACTGAGATGAAACACTGACAAAAGTCACTTAAGGGAAAGAGAATTTTTTCTCAGTTCAAGGGTATCATGCATTATGGTGCAGAATTAAAGGTGGTAAGATCTTGAAGCAACTAATTACATCATATGTATAATCAGGGAGCAGAGCACAATACATGTACACAGCAGATCCACGCCTTGCTCCCCTTGCATCCCAGCCCGGGAGAGTTGTACTCGTTGGTGGGTGAGTTCCTGTCATAAAGAGGAAGTCAGATAACCCCCACAGGCATGTCAAGAGGCTTTTCCCAGTCACATTTTTATGCCATAAACAATATAGTACAACAGCTGAGATGAAATTTACGTTGTCTGAGGTGTTATAAAGGTCTAGGGATGACTTAAGTACCTAGAAGGAAGTTCATGGTTATATGCAAATATGACACCATTGAAAATAAGGTACTGATGCATTCATGAATTTGATACCCTCAAGGGAATCTTGGAACCATTCCTTCACAGATAGCAAGAGATACTGTGATTATAGCATCTTTGGATCCGTCTCCTACTGTTTTAACCAACACGCAAGCTGATCCAATGAAGACTGTGACCTTTGTTCCTGATAGGACAGATCTATTAGTGCCAGTCCCACACAGAACCATCCTACTCAGACGTCAGACGTCTCTGGTGATGGGATGTGAAGCTATCACCATTCTGCTCTCCTTCAGTCTCCTCTGTGTTGATGCCCCCTCTCTGCTGGGGCTCTTCGTTGTCCAAGAACAAAGATCTATCAAGCACCTTCCAGAAGGAGCCAGCTGAAGGAAAAGATTTTGCTTCCAGTCTTATATTTGAAGTTAATTTTAAAATTCTAAACCTTTTTTTTCTGTGAGGTTGAAGGCGGATCGAATTAATACAGGCCAATTGGTATAAGACGATACAAATTTAATATAAATAGCACACTCACGCAACCGAAGTTCCCGCAATGCCCAGAAACAGGAAACAGGAAGGGGGCCCCAGCGTCTGTGCACCCCAATTTATAAACATTTGCCCGAGGCCGTCCCGCCCCCAAAGGGCGGGCTCTCTCTACATGAGGTAGGTAGTGTGTAAAAGGTGCTGGGCTTGATTTGCTTGGCTTTGCTGCTTCCCTTGATAACATTAGCTCAAAGAAAGCTATTTAGACAGCAGCAAAGAGCAACCGTGACTCATGGATCCCAATTTTTGATGATCCTTAACACTGCCTAAATAGGGCTGTAAACACATTTTTAACTTTTTCTATATGTTCTGTGAGTCTAATGGCCTTTAGGCTTTTATCAAGGACTTGATCATTGTGATGAGAAAACAAATGTCAGAAAAGCTTTAAATCCAATTAAATGCATGCTAATAAAGAGGATTATAGGCCTTTTGTGCTTCCCCAAAGTTTTTGGGCTAAATGAATTTTAAAAATTTTTAAAAACATTAAAAACCAAATTCTTCTTTTTTTTTATAGATAACTTTGGATGCAAACAATTCTGAAGTCATTTCAAATCCAGTCAGATGTATTATTCTTTCAACACCAAGAACAAAAGGCAAGAGTCTAAAGACAAGTTGTTAAAAAGACAACAACAACTGTTTTTTAGTAAATATTTTCTTTTTATTGTAAATGTTTGGTCTATGGCTTAGGCTTATTATTAGCTAGCTATAACATTTAAATTAACCTACATTTTAAAATCAATTCTTTAGTACGTTGTTTGTGGCTTGTTGCCTCATTTTTGTACATGTGGTGGTTTCTCAGTAAATCAGTAATAAATATTAGCAACATCTTTTCAAGTGACGAGCTTGACGAGTTTTCACCATGAAAATAAGGAAAAGCTATATCTTTTTTTTTAATTTTTTAAAATTCTTTATTTTTTTTTAAAAAAACCAAATTCTATTAAACTATTGAAAACCACAAATACCCAAAAGAGCAATAAAACTGTAGTGATATTTCATCTGTATTTCAGTAAATAAAACTTGCCTGAATGTCAGAAAAACAAAACAACCAGGCACTGGCTCTTACCTCGACCTCAGTTTGAAATAGCGATCCTGCCTCCAGGAATCCCAGAATGAGACTGTGAATGAGAGCTATCTCCTCCCGATTTATATTCCTCTAGTGCTGGGATTAAGGTGTGAGCCACTGCTGTCTGGTTTCTATGGCAAACTAGTGTGGCTACTGGGATTAAAGGTGTGTGTCACCACTGCCTGGTCTGTAAGGCTGACCAGTGGGGCTGTTTTACTCTCTGAATTTCAGGCAAACTTTATTTATTAAAATACAAATGAAATATCACTACATAAAACAAATTTACATTTAGTTCTATATTTAAGATTCTAAAATATTACAAGATTCTACTTGTGCTTACATGTGTTTAGATATGTTTTGAAAATTAATAGTCATATAATTCTATAGCCCCTATTCTTGCTGTGACAAAATAGGTAAGATAATTAATTAACTGGTAAACAGGAAACATTCATTATGGCTTATGATTTGAGAAATATTATCCCATGGTCTCTTGGTATCATCCCTCTGGGCCTTTGGTGGATCATTCCTAAGAGGGCTGAATGTATCACCTTATAGTGTCTATGGCCAGGGCAGAGAGACGGAGACAGAGGGAAGAAGGTGCGGGCAGAGAACGGGGTTCTACATTTTGATGACACACTTCCAGTGATGTGTTTCTTCCATTTCAGCCTCATCTAAAGTTTCCATCACCTTCCACCAGCTGGGGATCAGTCTTCAGCACATGAGCCTTAGAGGGCCACTAATGAGCCAAACTATAAAACTCTAATTCTAAGACTTACATTTCCTGTTTTTTGAGCTAATTATGATCAAATTTGAGATAATTATTGGCTTCAGAAACAAACAGGGGCTGGGCATAGTGGCACATGCCGTTAATCCCAGCACTCAGGTGGCAGAGGCAGGTGGATCTTCGTGAGTTTGAGGTCAGTTTGATCGGTGACTTGCCACTGAGTGATTACTAGAGATGAATTCCTAGGACCCACATGGTGAGAGGAGAAAACCGACTCCCTCAAATTGTCTTCTTTTCTAATCTCACATTTGCACCATGGCACCCTTCTTGTACCTGCACACACACACACACACACACACACACACACACAAACACACACACACACACACACACACAGAGAGAGAGAAAGAGAGAGAGAGAGAGAGAGAGAGAGAAGAAAAACATAATAAAAACTAACAAATTATTAGAAATCAAGAAGAAACAGTAAACAAAACAGAAACAATTGCATTCCACTTAGCAGATGAAAACGTACTTCTTGTATACTTTTGTTCTTTGTTGAAAAGACTCTGAAAAATAACATCAAGAACTTTGTATCCACTTTCCAAACTGAACTTGTTACTAGTAATAAATAAATAACAAGATAATGATCCATTTAGCCGGCAAAGTTTCCATGATGGACAGGGGAGACACTACTCAATTTAACCCCCAGATTTCTCAAAATAATATTTACTGGCCGGGAGGTGGTGGCGCACGCCTTTAATCCCAGCACTCTGGAGGCAGAGGCAGGCGTATCTCTGTGAGTTTGAGACCAGCTTGGTCTACAGAGCTAGTTCCAGGACAGGCTCCAAAACCACAGAGAAATCCTATCTTGAAAAAAAAAATATTTACTGGCTTCATAAGTGTATAGGTTGAAGCACATAATGATATTCAGACAGATTTTCAACTTTGGCGAATATTTCCTGGTTATAAACATAGTCTTCGGTTTGTTAACATCCTGCCATGTTTATCCACATGGTCTCCTGGCACATGAATGAGATGTGGCTTATTAGTTGGAAGCTCTGTGCTGTCTTCCACTGTCAGTACTTCCAAAGCCCTTGTGCCTTTGATATTGGGCATCTGGCTGGGGCTATTTCATGGACCAGATGGCAAGGGCTTCTTGAATGAGTGTGGGAGTTGCAGAGATAGGATAGGTCTCAGTGTAGCTACAGGGCTGCCCAACTGTTGTGTATATAGGGAGAATGAGTAGGAAAACCACATCATCCCTGCAGTTGTCACCTGAGCCTTCTTGGTGGACACAACTACTTTGTTTTGAATAACACTCTACTAATATGTTCGGGATAGCAAGTGGTAAAGAGTCAATTAAAGAGCCAGGAAAGATGTTCAGAAGCCGGCACAGAATAGTTCTGTTCTCAGAGAGTCCAAGCAATGTTGGACACAAGAGAGTTTGAAGAAATGTCCTACAGGCAAATGGTCTAATGCTGAGACAGACTGGGAGGGGAGGCTGCTTTATTTTGGTGGTGGAGGGAGTTGGCACTCTAAACAGAATCTATGGTCTCATATGTGATAAGCAAATACTGTACCATTGAGTTATGTTTCTATTTTCCAGGAAACCAAATTTTTAAATGGGCTAAGCATATTTCAGCATTATTTTAGAATCTGTAATGAAGTTAGTGACTCCTCTCCCTTGCTTCCTTTAGAAACTGGAGAAATGGGTTAGGGGCAGGGCAAGACCTTACACCTGTCTTTGTGTCCATGGCGGTAGGGTGGTGGCAAAGAAGGAATACCAAGAAGGTCCATAAAATTAGAATGATGCCAGATTATTGTTTTATAGATGGTGAAACTAAACATTCCCCTGTTTTGTTTGTTTTCTGTTTTGTTTTTTAAAAAAATAAATTGTGGAAGAGGACTTCAGACCTGAATAAAGTATAGAACTGGAATTTTTGTTCCCATCTTACAGAGATCTCATGACACATGGAGACATTACTTGACATGTCAGTTAGTTAGAAAGAGAAGAAGGGATAAAGATTATAAATGGATGATTCAGGTGAAGAGATGCCCTTTGGATGTTACCTCCCAACCCTGGGACGTTACCACAGCACAGATCTGGCTTCAAGTTTTGGTGATGAGGATAAAGGCAGAGAGAGAAAATCCAGATGGGTTCCCTAAGTCAGAAGTAATGAAAAAGGGCATTTGGGAAAATGGCAAGATCTGTATTGAGAGGAGAAATGCCAGTGTCCTCAAATGTGTCTGACTCAGATATAAGAGACCACAGGAATGGACCAAGCAATTTGTCTGGGCTAGCCGTGAAATTTCTCTGCCTTTCTAATCCTTCGGGCACAGAAAGTTTGTTTTTCTGAGCTGCACGTTCTCGAGACTCTCGCCATCTTGCTATAGGTTTAAACAGCTGACACACACGGCACCCATCCACACTGGGCATGGGTGCTGATCTGGCATCTGTAGGAACAACCAGGAGCAAAGGTAGTGTGTGGAGAGAAACTTGTGTGTTTGAACACTTGGTCCCCAGGTGATAGGGCTGTTTGTGGAGGTCATGGACCTTTTAGAAAATAGAACTTTCCTGGACAAAGTATGTCACGGGGTGTCTCAGTTGAGGTTTCTATTGCTGCAAAGAGATGCCATGACCACGACAACTCTTATAAAGGAAGAACAGTTAATTGGGGTGGCTTACATTTTCAGAGGTTTAGCCCATTGTCATCATGGTGCGGCATGGTGGGGTACAAGCAGACATGATGCTGGAGCAGGGGCTGAGAGTCCTACATCTTGATTCGAAGGCAACAAGAAGTGTTCTGAGACACTGGGTATGACTTGAGCATATGTGAGACCTCAAAGTCGGTCTCCACAGTGACACGCTTCCTCTGACAAGGCCACACCTACTCCAACAAAGTCACACCTCCTAATCATGCTCATCCCTCTGGGGGCCTCTTCTTTCAAACCACCACAGTGGGCTTTGAGGCTTTATAACCTGGTTCTACTTTCGTTCTGTGTCTCCTTCCTGCCTGGCAGGATGCCCCATGCTCCGGATGCCACCCCCCCCCCCCATGAGCTGTAGACCTTCTGGAAAGCCAGAGTAAAACCTCAGCTGCTTTTGTCAAGATGTTTACCACAGCAAAAGAAAAGAAACTGATGCCCTGGGGATCTTTGAAGTTCACACCCAGCCCCCTAGTCCCCTCCTTATGTGCTTCTTGTCTACCATGATCAAGGTCCTTTCTACATTTTTCTGTCACCATGATGTTCTACCCAAGGAGAAGCAACCCTGAACTGAATCCTCTGAAACTGTGCGTGAGACAAATTCTTTCTCCTTTGACTTGTTTCTGTCAGCTAATTTAGGTCGCAGCTCCACGTAAGCAGTGAGCCCACTCTCCCGCGACTCCCTCCAAATGGAGTAATTTTTATACCCAAAGAGTTCTCATCCAGTTCTTAGTTTCACTCACTTGGAGACCCCTGGTTCTTCTTATAAGTTCTGGATGGACACAAAGGCCCCTATTAATGTATACCTGAGTGTACAAGGAGACAAGCCAGCCTGTAGTTTGCCGCAGGCACCATAGCCATTTTTGTACATTACTCCTTAACTGTCCCCGCCCCCATGGTCTTATTAGGATCATCACCTTCATTCCTATAGTGCAGCAAAAAACACTCTTCCTCCCCCTCCCACCTTAGCTTCTACCCTCAACCCATCACAAACCTCTCCTGACTTTCCACTGTTGTTCTTTCTCTGTCCGATGTATTCTCTTTCTGCCTGCTGTGGCTGCAGTCCATGTTTTCTCTTGCAGGTCTTCTACCATCAGGACACTGCTCTCCTCCACTTTCATTGTGTAGCTGAAAACGAGACATGAGGTGGCTCAGTACAGGTCTGAGAGACTCAGGAAGCACTTGTGGCCCTAACTATACCAAAGTGAGGCGTGAAATAGCTGCCATTCACCGTCTTCGTATTTACATAGAAATCAGCCCCCAGGGTCCCAAGGCCACCCAACTTTGAATTCATGAATATTAACCCATTTCCTCAAAGCAGAGCTGAAAACACTAAATCCAGACTAGAATGGGCCACCTAAATTGTGGTTAAAAAAAAGTTGTCTTGAGAAATATGAGATTGGAGAAGCATTAAAATAGGCATTATGGGAAAAGCTAGCTCTTATGTCTGGTTGTCCTTCCTTACCCTTATTTTACGGTTTAGTATAAATATTATTTTGAGTGACATTTTGGGCTTGGTTGACGATTGGATGGGAAACATGCTCTTCTGAGTATTTATGGCCCCCGGAGGTCTTAAGATGACCCTGCCTTGAGGACATAATCAGGTTGCCCTGGTAACTAAATTAGGAAGGGTCTTCTACTGTCATTAACTGTGAGATGTTCCCAGTGCTGAACTGGTCTCTAGTGTGGAACCCAGGCCACCCAGCTAGTCTCTTCTCTCCTACTTCTGTACAATTTTTCTGTTTGGTTGTTTTCTCTTCTTATTGATGGCCTCAATATAAATAGGCTGAAGTGAACATTTAAAACCTTGAAAGGACATGTTTGGGGTCACTACTTACCTTACAGAGGGTTGCTTAGACCTCCCCCAAATAAAATCATAGCTCACAACTCACTGTGTGTTTGGGGTACAACCACTCTGATTGCTAATAAGGTTTGAGCTTAAGGTCACTGCAACACCCAACAGCACTCTTGAACTTTGCCTTCAGGACAACTGGAAAGAGTTCGTTTTATAATTTATTTACAAAGGGCATTTCTATCTAGTAAACTTCCTGGAACAAAGATGGTCTGATCCAAGTGCATTCCCTGTGTTTCACTCCTAAAGATGAAATTGTGGTGTATTTTAGCACCCAGTACCCTTCTGATGCCTAAGGAAAGGGACCACCCTGTTGTTGAGTCTGTGATTTTCCATTTGGCTTTCGCTTTGGTCTGCTGATTTCTGTGACTCCACCCTTGACTGGAAGTATGGCCTCATGGGACATGACTATCTAGATTATGCTAATGAGGCTGCAGGGTTGCCTGCCTGGGACACTGTATTCTCCGAGTACCGCTGGGCAAATGGTCAAACCCACTTCCCCCTCAGTCCTTTGAGAGTGTAAAGAAAAACACAAGCCACCTGGGTTAACAGCGTTAAAGACATTTTCACATGACTCAGAAAAAAAGACTTGGCCAAAAAGCCCATTTGGTTTATTTAAAAATTCCACTGTCTTATCATTGTGCGAGGATTTGAAACTGGCAGCCACACAGATGCCGTAGATGGTTTTGGGTATGTCGTGGGCACAGGCTCAAAGTGTTCAGCATGAGCCAAGTGTTGAAACTGCCTAATACAAGTTTAAAACATGTGTTCATTATGTGTTACATTTGATTACCTTCCCTCACACTCTGCTAGACTTGTAGAGTGAAATGGAAAACAGAAATACCATGAAGCAATCCCATTCTGAATTTTTCAGACCTCCATAGGCAACAGACATAGTCAGGGATGTATACAGGATTTTTGTTTCCATAAGAAATAGAGGTTGGACTATAGTGTTTATAATTATCAGGGTGAACTCTATTTTAGAAAAAAAGTAGGTACACAAGAAAGAGAGAAGTTAAAGGAACTCCCTGTGGTCCAAAATACCTCACTAGAATATTTTTAAGGAAATTAATACTTTATCCAGAGTTTAATAAAAAATTGTTGAGATCAGCAGAACATGTCATGTGCTCACCATGTAAAATAAGGGGATCATTGAGTTCTGGTAACTGCTCAGCATCTTGACTATTGTAATAGCTACAACCATCTACGTAGGTGATAAAATTGATACTTACCACACTCACAAACACACACTCACAGACACACACAGGCACAGATACAGACAGACACACACATACAGACACACACAGGCACATGCATATACAGACATACACAGACATACACACACATACGGACATACACACAGGCACACACAGACACATATACACAGACACACACATAGGCACCCAGAGACACATACACAGAAACACACAGGCACACACACATAGACGTACACATAGGCACACACACAGACACATACAGACACACACACATAGATGTACACACAGGCACACACACACAGACACATACACTCAGATACACACACATAGATGCACACACAGACACATACACACATACATACACACAGACACACACAGACAGACATGCACACAGGCACTCAGAGACACATACACAGAAACACTCAGACACACAGACACACAAACACACACAGACACACACATAGACACATACACAGGCACACACACAGACAAACACACACAGATACACAGAGGCACACACACATAGACGTACACACAGGCACACACACAGACACATACACACAGACACACACATACAGACATACACATAGGCACACACACGGGCACACACACAGGCACCCAGAGACACATACACAGAAACACTCAGACACACAGACACACACAAACACACACAGACACACACACAGATACGCACACATAGGCACACACACACACACATAGACGCACACACAGGCACACACACATAGACACACACACAAGCACACACACACATAGATGCACACACAGGCACAGACACACACACATAGACACACACACAGGCACACACACATAGACACACACACAGGCACAGACACACACACATAGACACACAC
>NC_022030.1:52143882-52151721 GCF_000317375.1 Microtus ochrogaster | reverse complement strand
ACACAGGCACACACACACATAGACACACACATACACATAGACGCACACACAGGCACACACACATACACATAGACGCACACACAGGCACACACACATAGACGCACACACAGGCACACACACACATAGATGCACACACACACACAGACACACACACAGGCACACACACACACAGACAAACACACACAGATACACACAGGCACAGACACACACATAGACGCACACACAGGCACACACACACACATAGATGCACACACACACACACACACACACACACACACACACACACACGAGTAGTAAATGAAACTGAGAAGACTGAGTGCCAGTCAATTATAACAAGGAATATCATCTCGTGTGATTATGGTTTTATGCTCTTATTTTGTTCAACTCATCATTGGTGGAAATTTTAATAAAATGTATGTAAAAATGTTCCCAGAAGTTAATTTTATCCTATAATAATTGACATTTAGCTAACCACAGGAATAATTGCAATTCATGCACAAGCAATTTTACTAACACTTGTATGTTCCTAAGTCAGTTTTTCCTTTGGGTCCCCAAATGGCCCTGATTCCTCTAACTCTGCTGATCATGAGGGAAAGTGTAGCGGAGGGAATACCAGGGTGGAAAGGAATCAGTGGAATTAACCATCTGTGGCTATGATGTAATCACATTTTTGGTTCCCTTCCCTTGATTAACCCCGTCCTACTGAGATAACAGCTGCCAAACTTTGATCTGGAGCCTGGCCCAGTAAAGAGAGGTGTCCTATGGTTTTTGGTGTCTATGTTGGGTTGGTTATTAGGTATTTGGAAACATGGATGCTAATGTTTAATTTTCTCCCCTCCACCTTGACTTTTTTCTTTTCTTTCTTTCCTTCCTTCCTCCCTCCCTCCCCCTCTCTCTTTCCGTTTCTCTCTCTCTCTGTTTCTCTCTCACTGTCTTTCTCTGTTTCTCTCTCTCTCTGTTCCTCTCCTTCTCTTTCTTTTCTTTTCTTTCTTTCTTTTTTTCTGAGAGAGGGTTTCCTTATGTAGCCTGGCCTGAAAATTGCAACCCTCTGGTTTTAGCCTCCCAATGGCTGGGTTTACAGGCATCTACTATCACGTCTAATATCGAGGTTTTTAAAATTAGGCTTTTGTTGGTTTCGAACTGTGAAAGTTAAAGAATGATTGAGGGCATAGTGACACGAGTGGGTTACTGGGGTCCCTCCTCTGCTTGCGTTTAGACTTGGGGTGAGGTGGGCTGAGAGGGAGATGGTTTTCAGGACCTAAGCGCTTCTGGGAAAGCCCTGAGTATGCTGGGAGTCTGGCTGTGCTGCCTCTTCTTGGGTCCGAAGGCTCCCCTAGGCAAAAGGCAGAACGAGAATGGCTTTCTTTCTGCCTCTGGATAAAGCCAGGACCTCAGACTCAGCTTTCCCAATGATAAGCTGGGGCTGAGATCATGGTCTCATTCCTTTACTCCTTGTTTAGTGGTTCAGAACCTGAGAGGTTAAACACAGTGATAAGACGGACCCTTCAACCCTGACCCATGAAGCCTACATTATGGCCAGACCTGTGGCCACAGTCATGGCCTAGTCATGTGAGCACACATCAGTGCAGGGTGGATCCTGCGCTCCCCTTTCAGACCCCGAGACAGCAGCTGTGTGGCTGCGACACTGGAGCAGGGAAAACTCCCTTGGTTCAGTACTGTACATTCCTCTTCGGCTTTCTGAAGCTGCTGGGCTTCAGCCCAGCAGTCCTGGGGGAAATCACTTGGCCACTCTGTCCTGAATATCTCTTCCAAACATGTGGCAGTCAAGGAGACTATTCCTTTTATGACCTCAAGTCATCTTAGACTAAAACCAGCTCAGGCTGTAACAGAGGAGGCTGTGGATGTGGTGAGTAAGTGGCCAGTGTAACAGACAGCCTGGCTCTACAGCTGTTCTAGTGAGCCCTGGTAATACCTCTAAGCTAGAGGAGAGAACAGAACATCCAAGTCCTGGGGCGTTCCTCAGGTGACACAGGGCCCCACATTCTCACGTCATCTCTCCACCCCTGGCTTTAGCCAGCTCGGAGCAGGCTGACGAAATCCAGCCCTTCCATTGTTTGTTTTGGGGAAAGCATTTACAAACACAGCTGTGGCTTCCTTTTGAAATGGAACTTTACTTTCTGAGGAACAACAACAACAGAAAAAAAAAAAAAACAGCTTAACGTCGGTGTCCAAATCTTGCAGTTAACAGTAGGGTATTGACAGTTTCAGTCGGTTGTATCTGTCATAACAGATACCAAGGACTGGGTAAAACAGCCCAGTTCTGCAGTTCTGAAGGCATCTGAGATGCAGAGAGAACAGATGAGGAAACATTACCACAGCTCTTTGTCAAGAACACTGACGCCCCCACCAGAAGGATCTCCCCGTCACACTCAAATAACCCCCAATACCATCCAACTGGTGGGTTAGCATCTCAGCATATGCATTTCAGGGACAGGGAACAAGCATGCAGCCTTAACGGACATGCTCCATGACCAGTAGTTAGTGGGAAAAGGGGGTCAGCATGGCTCATGCTCGAGTCTGCATTTCAGAAGTCAGCTTGGATAGGTGATACTATTACAGAAGAGTTCTGTCGGTCATGTCCCATGGAGACCCTGACTTGATGCCCACTGGTGTTGGTTTGTCAACTGCCCTTGCTCAGGACCGGATCCTGGCTCTCCTTTGCCATGCTACAGTTATGATATTTGGGTATTGTCCCTTTGGGCTAGGAGAAACTCCCCCTCCTCCGTACATTCTCAGCCTAGAATCCTCAGGACAGAAAAGCAGTGAGAGACCATTACCCAGTGGGAAGAACTGAGCCAGAGCTCAGGGGAGCTTCTTCTGGTCTGGGCTGTCGCTAGCTGAAGGACTTCAGCAAGGTCACTTTTCAACTGCTTCTCAGTTCTCCCTGTCCACATGAAGAGTAGTAATCAGAGCTGGTTCACCTCTTTTCCCCTTCTATCACCCTCTTGAATCTGTGGGCCTCTAACTTTACAAAGAAAGAGGACAAAATCTACCCAGCAGTTGCTGTACGGTAGACACCTCAGAGAGGCACTTGACGCTGTTGTCACATCACGGATGCACTACTTGAGCGTCAGAGAACTTAAGAAACTTGTGTGACGTCATATGAGTGAAAAGATTTCCTGTGACAAGGGCCAGATGCTTCCATTCCGGTTAGTTTAAGGAGCATGGTGGGCGGTGAGAAGGGAGAGAACAACCGATTTCTACCTTTCCAGGGCTTTTTGTTCTCTGCTGGTTTGATTACCAGGTTGTATGTAACACCATGGCTACGGCAGCTCCAGCCCTCACATCTCTTAAAGTGACAGAACTTCGAGGAGGTTCCCCAGATGTGGGACTTTCAGTTTGCAAGCCAGGAAACTCCCCGGCGAACTGTTAAGTGGGTCCCCAGCATTGGCCCAGCTCCAAGTTCAGCAGGAAGTAGGATGCTTCCTTGAATAGCTCTTGCAAAATGTTCCGGCTCCCTTAGAACCGGCTGTCTTAGAGCAGGTCCTGACCTGAGACCTGTCTCTATGGTAAAGGGGACGCAGGTGTGAGGACTGGCTGGGTTGAGAGGTGGCTTTGCCTGGACCGCATGCATAGGTAAAAGAGGAAAGGACCAGCTTGGAGAAAAACAAAATAAACATTGACTACCCCCCCCCACCACACAAAATATTAAATAAACAAAATGTGGTCTGTGGTCAGGAAAGGGAGGGAGCAATTCTGTGTGACCGAATAGGGAAGCCACCCTCTGCTGGAAAGTGGTAGAAGCAAGTTCCTGACCTTGGGCTACTGGGAACCTTGAGGAGGTGGATAATTCCAAGAGATGCTATGGTCCCTTGCCAGGTGGGGTCAAGAAAGAACACCGAGCATGGTTAGAGAGCAGTCTTTCTGACTCAAGAACTTTGGGGGAGTTCTTGGCTCGGTGGCCTTGGAATAGAGAACAGATCTGTTTCCCCACTGCCGCTGCCCAGCAGGATTTATGCAGGCTTTTGGTGGGGTACATGTAGCATGCATGGCTGCTTCTCTAAGCACACTGACTACAGAACCGAGTAACTGCGAACCTTCAGCATCAGAGAAGCCCCTGGTGGGTGCCAAGGCAGAGCCCGGTCTACATCCCGTGGGAATAGGGCCTTTGTTCACAGAGAAGGGACTTTCATCTAGGCGATCTCTCCTAAAGAGTTAAACAGGCGCCTGTGTGCAGTACCAGCCCGGAGAGCTCTGGCTGCTAATACTGCCTTGATGAAACCTTCCAGCAACACTCGCTGGAAAGCTACTAGGCTAAAGGAAAGATTATTTTTGGCTCTCATACTTCCTGTTTTAGGAGAAAGAGATGTTCCAGAAAGACTTACCAAGACTGAGAAACTGCTCACATAACGGCGTTGGAGAAGACAGAAGAGAAATTTCACACTGAAAGTTTTGTTCCAAGTGAGAGAAAAAGTGTGAAAATCATTAGAAGGGCGATGATAGAAACATGCTGTAATCGGGAAGGAAATGCACTTTACTCTGTAAGACCTGATGCTCAAGGTGCTGTCTGCTGGGGAGATCCGGAGCCAAGTTTATCTTCCTGCATACAGGACATGCAGAAGCGTTCCTCATAGGCGTGGCGTGACAACACACGTGTATCCTGGGATTGCCTTGTGTTGAAACCCCCACCCCCCGGCTCAGAATGGCCTGTGGACGTTCACTGCTGGCTGCTGTTCTTCGTCTGCCTTCTCTGCTCTACCTCTCTCTTGGTGTCCGGTTTCATGTTGAATTGTCATCCTGAGTTCTTCTTTCTTTACTCAATCTGCTCAGGTTTGGAGGAACTAAGGCTCAGGATCACCACAGATCAAAGCCTAGACCATTGTCAACAGACAGCCTTAGCACGAGCATCTTAACTGAGGTTTTAGTTTGTGGTTGTCAAACAGAGGTGAGCAGAGGCAGGAGGCAACACAGGCAGAAAAATGCCAAAGAGACATGCAGAATAGAGAATGTATTTGCTCCCAAACAACGTTTTAAAGAGTTAGAGCAGAGGGGACTTCTCTACTGTGTTGATGGGAATCTTCTGATTTCTTGGAAAAGGAATCCATTTAAAAGTTCAATTTGATTCTGCAACTGATTATAAAGTGATTCCATTCTGGTTTGGTCTGGTCAGCTGTGGCCTGTGAGTCTTTCCCATAATTCAACACCGTCGAGAGTCAGTGTAATGGCCAGGTGAGACTAATGGAAATCTCTCTGAGGCGTTTCACTCAGCTGCTGGAGAAAGGTATTGAGATTCGGTTGGAGATGTGCAATGCTGGACTTGAAGCCATGGAGGCCGAGGGCCTTTTCTGCTCACATAAGTGTTAACACAGCAGACAGTAGAACAGATGGTGTCCAGAGATTGCACCAGTCAGTGTTGCTGAAGCCAGTACCTGGCTGTGACTGACATGGGTCAATTTCTCACCATTTGGTTTAAGCCATGTCACTCACAAAGGAAAATCTGAACTGACACACAATGACAGCATCCCCAACCTTGTCACTTACTGGAAGCACAGTGGTCCAAAAGCCTCATCTATCCGTTGTTCTGGTAAAAACTATGAGCTGAGCATCAGAGGACTTTGAAGAGTTGGAAGCAGTGTCAGATATTCTAAGCTGAGGACTCTGAGAAAGCCTCCGAGCGGATCTTTGACAGGGGCACTTTGACTTGAGATAGAATCGCTCCCCCAAAGAGCCTTACGTAAATTGAAGTTACCGTGTAAGTCAAGAATGCACTTAACACACGTCATCTACAAAACATCAGACCTCACTTAACCTTGCTTTGAATATGCACAGGACACTTGCATGAGCCAAACACTAGGCAAAATTATCTATCACAAAGTCTGATTGATTAATAATAAAGCATTGCATAGCTCACGTAATTCACTGAACACAACAACAAAGTCTGATTAATAATAAAGCATTACATAGCTCACGTAATTCACTGAACACAACATGGAAAACGAAAACCAGAATGGTTGGACAACCAAAGGAGACACAGTCTGGTGTTCAGTCAACACGAGGCATGTGAAGACATAACTGTGTAGCTGCCATTGTTCACCCTTCAGGAGGCTGGTCGCCTGTGAGGCTTGTTGCAGTGGCCTAGCATCCCTAGGGAACTATGGCATATTCCTTGCCCAAGACAGGGTCAGCATTCAGAACCCGGAGTATAGCTGCTACTGAATACGTGTCACTTTTGTTCTGGCATGAGGTGGAAAATGGTGTGTTAAAGCATAGCAAGTCAGGGGTCATCAGTGTTTAGGATTATGTCTCAAATAAGTCATGTTGCTGTCAGCAGTCTGGCTCTGTGGGAATCGCATCTACAGAAGGCAAGAGGGAGGCACACCCAAGCAGTGAGGCCTCCTAGTGAGGGGAGAGCCAGAGAAGCCAGAGGATTCCAGAACTACAACAGTCTAAGTCTCGCGGGGTCAGCAAGGCTTGGAGCCTCGTGAATACTGTTGATTTGGG
Source organism: Microtus ochrogaster (assembly GCF_000317375.1). Classification (NCBI taxonomy): domain Eukaryota; kingdom Metazoa; phylum Chordata; class Mammalia; order Rodentia; family Cricetidae; genus Microtus; species Microtus ochrogaster. The sequence continues at coordinate 52,145,259 of NC_022030.1, read as the reverse complement.
AAGTCAGGGAAGTATGTGAAATTCTAGAAAAGGTTCCCTGTATTTTAATTAGAACAACAACAATAAAAGTTTGGCTTGCAGCAAGAGTGGCTTTCAGTAACTGAAGGAGCTTGTGAACAAAACCAGTTTCCTGAGGGTGGTTTAGAAACACTCTTATATTGAGTTAAAGTAATGATCCTTGATCCCTTTTGTAGCTTAAAACTAAGGCAGGGGCTCCATGCTTCTTGACTTCTCTCTGCTTCATCATTGCCACAAGTCAGCTTTGCTACTGGCAATGTGGGACAGAGGGATGTATTGTGTGGTGATGACACTGAGCCGGTGATTCGAACTGCATCTCCAAGGGACAGAACACACATGCCAGTTATGTGAGCATTTGTTCCAGGTGAAATGCTTTCTGTGATAAACAGATGTTCTCTGGGGTTAAAAAATGTTGTCTGGGAGTCTTTAATAGATGCTCTCTGGGGTTTCTCAACTAGAAGAACCAGCGATTGCATGCTTAGTTTTAGTGGTTACTTGACAGTTTTGTTTTAAGTGGTTTCCCATGCAATGCGTCTCTTTCCTCAGGTTCAACTCCTCAGGATGCATGTGCCACTCTGGCAACTTTTCAGGAGTCACTTCAGCTGCAAATAAAAGACGTTATCATTCCAGAAACCTTGTGGTCACCTGGGTTGTGGCCAAGAGACCTGCCTAATATAATTTTGACTCCCCCTTCCATTGTTTTCCATTGTTTCCTGGGAAACTGAATTCTAGCCAGGGACCAGGGCTAACCAAGCAGTTCACAACCCTGCCAGCAGTATAGGAGGGTCCTCTTCTCTCCAATCTGTACCACACACTTGCTATCTGTCTCTTGGGGAATACCCAAGCTAGTGATGGGAAAATGCATCTCCCAACGGTTTTGACTTTGGTTTCTTTGCTGTCTAGTGCTATCCAGTTGTTATGTGCTTTTTTTTTAAATTTATTTATTTATTAAGGATTTCTGGCTCCTCCCCACCACCACCTCCCATTTCCCTCCCCCTCCCCCGATCAAGTCCCTCTCCCTCATCAGCTTGAAAAGCAATCAGGGTTCCCTGACCCGTGGGAAGTCCAAGGACCGCCCACCTCCATCCAGGTTTAGTAAGGTGAGCATCCAAACTGCCTAGGCTCCCCCAAAGCCAGTATGTACAGTAGGATCAAAAACCCATTGCTATTGTTCTTGAGTTCTCAGTAGTCATCATTGTCCGCTATGTTCAGCAGGTCCGGTTTTATCTCATGCTTTTTCAGACCCAGGCCAGCTGGCCTTGGTGAATTCTTTTTTTTTTAAATGGTCATTTGTGGGTCCATCGCCAGATGAAGGTTCTATGGTGATATGCAAAATATTCATCAGTAAGACTATAGGAT
>NC_022030.1:52137319-52142507 GCF_000317375.1 Microtus ochrogaster | reverse complement strand
TCTTCTTCTTCTTCTTCTTCTTCTTCTTCTTCTTCTTCTTCTTCTCTCTTTTGGTTTTTTAAGATAGGGTTTCTCTATATAGTAGCTCTGGCTATTCTAGAACTCACTTTGTAGACCAGGTTGACCTTGAATTCACAGAGATCCACTTGTCATTGCGTGCTAAGTGCTGGGATTAAAAGTGTGTTCCACCACTGCCCAGCTTAGCTTGTCTTTGTTATTAGTATGATATTTTGTATTAATCATGAGAGACTGTCATTCATGCTTACAAAGTATCTGGATCATAGTCACACCCATTGCCCTCAGAACCACATCAGCCTTCTCATAACTTCACACCCTTGTTCCTCCTTCTAATAACTCACTGAGTCCATTAGTGTTGCTAATATATGCATTAACGTGGGACCATTCCCTTTAAAGAAAATGGGTGATTTTTCCCCTAACAGCAATCAATTGTTAGAAGATCCTCAGCTAAAGGTGGAGGCTCATGATACCCTCTCCACTTGCTGTCAGCTTGTCCTTCGGATTTTTTTTGGTAGCATTATTTTCAATACTTTATGACCTTTGTAGCCTTTTTGACCTCAAAATTCTTTCCATACACTATCCACCTACACATGTATCTGTCTGTCTGTCTGTCTGTCTGTCTGTCTATCTATCCATCCATTTATCCATCTACACATCTATGCATCCATGCAGCCTTCCATCCACCATCCACCTACTGATGTATCCATCCATCCATCCATCCATCCATCCATCCATCCATCCATCCATCCACATATCTATGTATCCATGCAACCATTCACTACTATTCATCATTCACTTAATACCAACTGATGAGGCCAAGTTTCTTGAATTTCCTCTTGTAAAACAAGGAAAGAGAGATTTTGTTTTCTAATCATTGAGAGGCCCGAGGAAACAGAGACCAGGGGAACTTACACCAGCCTGCTTTCCTACAGCGCTACACATTAAAAGCCCACCTGGAGAAAACAGTGGCCATCAATAACATGTAGCTTCATTGGTCTAACACTTCTGACTGTTCTTGAATTAATTCCTTGGGTTGTAAACAGGAGAATTTTCTGTGGTGTGAAGCAAACAAAAAGGAAATCCTTAATTGAAGACACTGTATTAGTCAGGGTTCTCTAAAGGAAGAGAACTAATAGAATTATATAGACATACATAATATCTATCTATCTATCTATCTATCTATCTATCTATCTATCTATCTATCCATCCAATCTAATCTATATCTACATTCCTCCCTCCCTCCCTCCCTCTTCCCTTCCTCCCTTCTCTTCTCTCTGTCTCTGTGCTTATTAGATTGACTTATAGGATGCAGTCTGGGTAGCCCAACAATGGCTGTCTCTCACTAGAAAGGCTGGGAATCTGGTTCAATCCATGAGGTTAGATGTCTCAGCACTATCAGTCTGGCACCAGACTCTAGAGGATTTCTAGATAGTTTCTGCTCTTTGGTCTGTGTTGGGACACCTTATAAGTTGGGTCTAAGGTCAATGAAAGAATATTTCAGAAACAGGATTAATGAACTTGTCAGCAAGAGTGAGGGAAAGGAGGGAAAAGCAATTTCCTTCTTCTATGCCTTGTATCCAGGCTACTATAAAAAGGTGCCAAAAACATGAGGTGAGTCTGACTTCTTCAAATAATCTGAACCAGAAAATGCCTCACGGGAGTTCCCAGAGGTTGTGCTCTAGTTGATCCCAGATGCAGTCAAACTGACAACCAGGTATGGCTAGGACTAATACTGCGGATTTGTTATTGGCTCTGCCCCTTTCAACATGGTGGAGGTATATTAACTGTCTCTGTGAACCATGTTCATCACCCCAGCTCCAGGGATGTAGTGGGTCTATGTTCCATTAAGCAGCCTGTAGCACTCTGCTCACAAACCCCATTTAAGTGCTTTGTAGCAGGACCTACTAAAAGAGCCAGAGCTGTTTGTGCCTCCAGTACAAACCAGGAAACCATCTCTTAAAGGAGCCGTGCAACTGTTCACAAGCAGCAAACAGAGCCTATTTGAAAAAAAAATGAGGCTGCCAAGAAACTGTGCTTGGCTGTAATTTTGTAGGTCTAGAAGCTCCCCTTTTCCCTAAGCCTTTTTAGGTTTTATGTGGATTCATATTAGATGGTGGATGTCATTTTTGAATGGAGATTGTGTTTTCATTTCACAGCAACCCAGACCTGAATAATCACACAGAAAATACATCAATTGCAACACTGTTTGACCAATGGCTCAGGCATTGTCCCAGCTAGCTCTTATATCTTAAATTAACCCAGTTCTATTATTTTATATTTTACCATGAGGCTCGTGGTTTGTTACCTCACATCTTGCTTTTGGGGTGGCTACATGGTATCTACTGACTCCACTTCTTTCTCCTTGCATCAAGTTTAGTTTTCCTACCCAGCTATATTCTGTCCTGCCACAGTCGAAAACAGTTTCTTTACTAACCAATGGTAATAAAACATATTCATAGCATATGGAGGGGAATCCCATATCATTACACTGAGCTATATGCATTTCTGCTCTCATCTCTGCATTTCTTTTTTCATCTCTGTAGCAATTACCAGAACTTAAGTGACAAAGGATTATGTTGGTTCCTTTTTTCAGGAGATGTATCCTTCGTGGCAGGGAAGTCATGACAACTGGCATGGCTCTACCCATAGCAGAAGGAACCTGGGATGGAAGCCTTCACACATTGATGGGTCAGGAAACAGAGTGGGACGGAGAGTGAGACCTGTCTATAACCCTCAAAGGTCTATCCCTACCTCAGCCCAGCAGAAGGCGGGCCCTACAACCTCCCACACACTGTCAGCAGCTGGGAGACCAACCACTTGAAACATGAGACTGTGTGGGAGGGGCATTCCCTTTTCAGATTATCACTGCCTTCAACTGGTAAATGTGGAACTGGTCGTTTTCTCATAAGGAGCCTATTGAGGGAAGGGACCAAAGTTTATGATAATGCTTAATTAGTCTTATCTTTCTTAGGCCTCCAACCCACGCTCCCGATTAGAGCTGTCCTTAGTATCTCTTTGTAGTGTGTAGTGTAGTGTGTATTAGATGTGGTGACATGCATTTCATAAGGTTTTCCAGTGGGTATCATTGGAAATAAGAAACAAGCCTGTTTCTTGCCTGGCTTAGAATAAGTCCTAATTAATTGTTAAATTTTTATTTATTATTAATTAAATTCTTAGATGAATAAGGTCAAGCCTGAGAGTATAGCTGGATTGATATCACATGGAGAACCATTTATACAACCTCCTTCACAGACCCAGCATCTGTCGGCCACGCAAGCATGCTTACGAATGCCTTGTCCCTTAAGGAAGGCATATGGGTGTGACATGGAAGATATCAGGTATGTGGAATGCTGGGACATGCCAGAGTCTGAGTCACAGGAGCCTCATCTTACCCAGTGCTGCATGGGTGGCCGGTGGAGACACATGTAGATCAGAGGCCTGGCTCTGGCCCATGGCTCCCTGTGCAATCTCCCCGGAACATCTGCTTCATGGAAAGAAGCAGATCACATGGCCCTAGAAAAGATACAAGTCAGATGGGAAAACATGAAGCCTCTTAAGCTCCAGGCTTAAGTTCATTTCCCAAAAAAGGCTGGTAGTGGACTTAGTAGCTGGTTTTTTTTTTTTTTGAATTTATTTCTTGACATGGGTGCAATGGAATCTCCTCGAGAGTCAAGATGGGGTGTGTGCCTCGAAGGAAGGGTCGTCTTCAGAATTGGCCGAGTGACTGAGGAACTTTGGCTCCTGTATTCTATAATTCATGATCTCACTTCAGTTCTGGCTGATCCTCTTTGAACTGAGCCTTCCCCCTCATGCTGAAACATGCAGACACAGCACATCATAGAGCTGAGTTAAGGGATACAGTGGTGCATAGTTCTGGGACATCCACTGGCCGCAAGGCACTGTGTGATGCTCTGTGGGGATTACAGGCGGACATGTCTATGATAGCATCATCCCCATCTTCAGAAGCTTGCAGTGGGACTAAGGGGATAAGCGAGGAATGCATGTCAGGCAGGCAGCTCAGTGTGTCAATTTGGCTACACTACAGTACCTGGCAATTGAGTCAAGCACTAAACCAGGGGTCGCTTTGAAGGTGTTTTGTAGGTGTGGATAAAATCTGCAATTGATTGATTTGTAAATAGATGAGATTACCCTTAGTAAGTGACCATACAATTCCATGAAAGTCCTAAGGAGGGATCTTGAAGTTTCCTATATACGATGAATTTTACTTCAGAACTACTACTATTGGCCATGGCCTTGGATTCTAATCTTCTGGTCCGCCCCCAAACAATAGCTTGAGTCAAATATTTAAAACATTACCTTCTCTCTCTCTTTCTTTCTTTCTCTTCCTTTCACTCTCCTCTTCTCTCTCCCTCCATCACTACATCTCCATCATCTCTCTTGTTACCACTTTTGCTCTACACCAGTGGTTCTCAACCTTCCTAGTGCTGCAACCCTTGAATACACTTCCTCATGTTGTGGTGACCCCAACCATAAAATTAATTTTGTTGCTACTTCATCACTGTAAATTTGCTACTGTTTTCGTCGTAATGTAAATATCTGATCTGTGGCTCCCAGAGAGGTCACATCTCACAGTTTGAAAGTCACTGCTCTAGAGAACAGACTGCTGCTCCATACAATAAGTTGTATGAGGCAGAATGTATTCTCCCTGGGAGCAGAGACTCTATTTTGTTGATGTGTGTATTTCAGTAATTAAAACGATGCCTGGAATGTACTTGACATTGAAAACATTCTTCTTGAATGGGTGGATGGATAGATGGCTAGCTGCATGAATGGAGGGAGAAAATCTGAGAACAATAGCAATGGTAAAGAACGCTACTGGTTCCAAGACAGACATACAAAGCCTAAAGTCGATCTTCACGTTTTAATTTTATTCTATCCTCTTTGAAATCTGTTATTGACCACCTGTAAAGCAGAAGGTCTCAGAGAAAAGTAGTTGTCTTTAAAAAGCAGCAATCAGTTTAGAATGGAGGTAGGGATGAGGTTGTATGCCTGGGCTGGGTCTGTGACGTGGTAAGAGCAGTCTGTTGGAAGCCACTAATGTAGAAATAGGAGCGGCGGGCTGTGTCCCGGCACCCGGCCGCCCACATGGCTAGCTCTACCCGAAATAATTACACGGACACTGTGTTCATTTAATCACCGCTTGGCCCTT
>NC_022030.1:52125746-52134514 GCF_000317375.1 Microtus ochrogaster | reverse complement strand
CCCACCTATGTTCTAAGCTATGAGCCCAAGCAGTTTGTTTATTACTTAACCAATGAAATCAACAGATTGATATATGACACTCCCACATCACACTAAGGAAGATTCTCTTCTTCTGAAACAAAAAAAATCTTCTTTCTTTCCCAAGCATAAAGCCAGTTGTATATGATGCTTTTGAATCCCATAGCCATCCTTTATTTGCTAGGGATAAGGCTAGCAGATATTAATTAGAATTAGAATTAGAATTAGAGTGGAAGTCCTGATTATCTACATCTGGAGTTCCCTTTACACATTCTCTTTCTTCCTTCCTCCCTCCCTCTCTCCCTCCCTCAATCCCTCCCTCCATTACTCCCTTCCCCCCCCCCCATGAATGTGTGTGTGTGATTGAAAGTTTTCCCACTGAAACCTTTATTATTTGTTTATTTTATCTCATGTGTATAAATGTTTTGCTGGCATGTATTATATGTAATACATGTATGCCTGATGCCTACTGAGATCATAAGAGGGGGGCTATTGGAATTATGGATGAGAGTGAACCACCATGTGGATGCTGGGAACTGAACTCAGGTCCTGTGCATGAGCAGCAATCTCTTTTAACCACTGAGGTATTTCTCCAGCACCCTGAAACATGATTTTTTGTAATGGGAGCAAGGAGTTTCTTGGTTCATTAAATGAAAAGGGTATTATCCTGGAAGAGCTGTGCCTAGTAGTAGTTAAGGAAACTGTCAAACCTGAGGTTAGTTTTTGCCATCAGTTATAAGCGAGTTACTATAATAGTTTAGCTAGTGATAAAAGTTAGATTAGTTATCCTAATCATCTGGATGAACCTTGCTCTGGGGAACTTGAATCATTAATAACAGGCTTCATGCACATCTTCCCTTTGACCAGGGAAGACTTTATCTTTATTACTGGATGGTAGGTGTGTCTTCCCTTGTTCAGCAGTATGTCATCACTGCAGTGTTACAGTGTTGTCTGAGTTACAGAACATGTTATCTTTATCCTGGATGGCAGAAAAGCCTCTCATTGCTCAGGGGCAGATCAACAATGCTGTCTTACAATACTGTCTACTATAAAAAAAACACCCTGACAAGATAATTCAGAACAAGAACATAAGTAGTGCTACACTTGTGGGACATTCAGAAATGAAAGAGTTATTTGTGAAAGCTGTTTCCAACCCTGCAACTACCCAGGCCCAGAACCAGGGTTATGTGTTCACCCACCCCAACGTTCACCCCACGTGTGATCTGCTGGTGTATGGGGTGGGGTTGGGGGAGGGGGTGTCCTGCGAACTGCAGGATTTTCATGATGCAGGGCAGCAATGGGATGTCCATGAAGAGTCCCAGTGAGGGCCAGCATTGATGATGTAGCGGAGACCAGAGGCCTTGAACCAGATCAGCGATTGTTTGCAATGAACACCTGCATGTAAAAATGTGTGAATAAAGTGGTTGACTGTGTGACTCACTGTGCCACACTGCTGCTTCCATGGCAAGATTTTCTCTTTCTTACTTAAAACAAAATTTGTTTTCTTTTCCTTTTTTTCCCTCTTGAATTTTATTTTGTTTTACTTGGGGAACAGGGTGGAGGGAGATGGGTGGAATTAGAAAACATTGATATGAAAGACATAAAGAATAACTAAAAAGAAAGTTAAAAGAATGAGATCAGAAAAAATATGAAAGGCTTTTGCTGCATCTCTTTGTCAGACTGATGTATTCCACTGAGCTGCTTAGAGATAATACGTTCTTCCTCATTCACCAGAACAAGAGCCCCTAACACTTATTAGGTGTACACTATGTGCTGGTGACACTATTGAACTTTACGGGGATTATTTTCCATCAGCGTGACATTCTGAGGTAGGCACCATCATTTCCTCAATATAGATAAGGAAAATGAGTCACCAAGAGGACGAAGTTAAGGCATTAATTTCAGACTGCTACTGAATCACCCAGGAGCAGAGAATCTAGAATCTCTTTGGAAAATTCCACAGCATTACATCGTCAGCTTGCCAGGGTTCGAACGAGCCTGGACTGACTAGTGAAACTAGAACATTCTTCTGTCTGCTCATCTTAAGAGCACTGTTTGGTAATGAAAATGCAGAGCTGTGGTGAAGACAGGAGACAGAGCAACATTGGTCAGTACCATAGCTGCTCATGTTTCATATTTATTATACTGAAGATTTGAAAGGATGAAGCCAGCAATGGTGACATGGTTTTTACTCACGTTTATCTTAATAGTTAACCATGGTTCAAATTTTAACTCCAGTGCATTAATTTGCTTAGGCTGTGCGATGGTTAAACTTGGCTGCCAACTTGATTTGACTTGGGATCAACTAAGATAGACCATTCTGAGTAGCTCTGTGAAGGCCCTGCCTGGAAGGAATAACTGGGGCAGGAACACCCCTACTGGAGTGGGCAGCACTTTCTGGCAGAAATGGCCCAGGTTTAAGGAGGTCCAAGGGATCAACAGTGGGGCAGTTTTCTCCTAGCTCTCCTGCTGGGGAGTGCAGCTACTCCATTGTTGCTGCCACCATCACTGACGCCACCTTTTACTGACATGGAAATCCAGCTTCTTCAGCCTTCTAGTAGGACCAGACACGAGCAGTTCTCCAGGAATCCTCCAGGCCTTTGGCGTTGGGTTGGAACTACTGAGGCATGAGCTTTGTGGCCTGAGCAGCTACTGTATTTTCATTCTCTTCAGCACACAATCAGCCATTGTTAGACTACCCAGATCACATGTAAGCTAATCTAATAAATACACACACACACCCTCATACACACATATGCATACTCTCTCAAATTCACACACTCATACACACATACATGCACTTCCTCTCTCACACATATGCATCCTCTTTCTCTCTGTCACACACACACACACATACTTGTACACACATGCATACTCTCTCATATACACACACTCATACACACATACATGCACGCACTTCCTCTCTCACACATATGCATTCTCTCTCTCTCTCTCTCTCTCTCTCTCTCTCTCTCTCTCACAGACACACACACACACACACACACACACACACACACACACACACACTCATGATCAAGGTACCAGAAACTTATTTCTCATGTGACTCCCTATCTGGCTTTAGATGACATCTTCTCTGTGTCCTCACATGGTCTTCCTGGCGTCTCTGCTCTCCTTAGAAGGTCACCAGTCTTATTGGACCTTTGTGGATTCATTTAACCTTTGTTATCTCTAATTGACCCTACCTTTAAATTCAGTCAGTGTTGGTTTAGGGCTCGAATCTATGAATATATTAATCTGATAATATCGTTCAGCCTATAATGAGTTCTCAGATAAGAAAGGCAAGCATAAGAATAGTTAATAGCACCTACCTCATGGGAGTAAAGGAGATAAATCATGGTTACTCCATAAATATTACTTCCGTTTCTTATCCCCTGGTGACTTAAGGCAGGAATTAGTTTTTGGCACACAGAGGGTGGGGAGGGACATGGAAAATTAAGGGATAGATTGATAGGATATGGATGTTTTATTTTAATGTATAACAATTTCCTACAAAGTTAATAGCTTAAAGTAATGTCAGTTCATTATGTACGTTTTCACAGAGTAGGAATCCAGGCCCTGGCTGCTTCTGTGAGCTTTCTGCTTAATATCTCATAGGTTAGAACCAAGTTGGTATCTGGGCTGCCTTTCTTTCTGTGACCTGAGTCCCCTGAGCTTGAGAGAACTCAGCTCTCTGTACTTATAGCAGTGAAGACCTCATTTTCCTGCTGATAATGGCGGCTAAGGGTGTTTTCAGTCCCTAGGGGTCATGCACACTCCGTGTCATGTGTCTGTCTCACAGACTTTCCCACAATATGGCAGCCTAGTTCTTCAAGGTCACTGCCGGAGTCCCCCTCCTTCAGTGTGAAAAACTCTCCTGAAATATGATGGGGGTCATAGAGTAACAAGCCACCATCTTTGCTGTGTTTTATTGGCTAGAAGAGACTCGTAAACTGAAGGAGGGGAAGTTATACATGGATGTGCCTCTCTGGGGGATGGTATGGTGAGAATAAAAGATGGTGTGGGTACCAATTGTCCTTTGCTTTTTAGGCCTTGTCTGGCATACAGTGGCAGATAAATTCTGTAGATGATCGAGCACCCAAAGGATGGAGGCAAGAATGCGGTTGTTGACTTTCCAGATGAAATGCACAGGGTTCCCTGAGTCAAGAAGACAGTCCCAGAATTCCTGATAATCAGTGTAAAAAGGAGACATTAGATTCTCCCTCTTGGAGAATTAAAACTAATTAATAATTGGTACTTCTTTGAAGATGCAAACTGAACTGTGCTCAAAATCAAAGTGAGTTTGTTGTCTTAATTCTTCTGACCTGAATTACAGGGGAACATGGGACATGTGGCCTGTGACAAGGGTGCTTCGTTAGTGGCAGTGACTTTAGATGCATGTGTACTCTCTACACACTTGCCATTCTGCATAAAGAGTTCTACAACTGATCACACCAGACTTCTCCATATCTAAACTACTCGGGAGGGTGTCCCCGAACTTCTTGGAAAGCCCAACAGTTAGGGAGACGTAGAGGATCTTCATGAGTTTTAGAAAATGGTACCTGGGGTTTGATTGTGTGAGGACAGAACCAGAGGTGGATTCCCATGGTCGCATGGAGATACAAACCTGGGAAGTCTGGCTTCTGACTGCACTCTTACTTTCTCCCTGATACAGTTCCCCACAGCTCTTCCCTCTTTCCGTTCCACAGACCCAGTCCTTTTTTGAGACTCAACTACATCCCTTCTATAATATCAAATCTATCTATATCCTTCTAGTAAATTCCTTGCAAAGATCTATTTAGCATTTATTCAAGTTTGTTTCTGTTATATGCATACAGAGGCAATTTCATGAAGGCAGTTGTTGGCCTCTAAAGTAAAATGTACTGAAAACTTCATGTTTGCTGTTTCTAATAGAGTGTTAACCTTATTCTCCAGCTGTGAGGAAGCCAAGAAGAAGTGGGTTTTGGTTTCAAGAAAGAATATTTTGATAAAACATTATACAGCTCAATGATCAATATACAGTTTATGATTGTGTTCTTGAGATCCTCATAAACCAGACAATTTCCAGACTTCTGTGAAGCAGTAGCCTGGGGACCAAAGATAGTTTTGAATTTTTATAATTCTTAAAATAAGCAACTTGCCAAGTGGTAGTGGCCCACAGCTTTAATCCCAGCACTCAGAAGTCAGAGGTAGGTGAATCTCCAAGTTTGAGGCCAGTTTGGTCTACAGAGTGAGTTATAGGACAACCAGGGCTACACAGAGAAACCCTGTGTCAGTGGGGCTGGGGGAGGGGAGAAAGCAGCTATGTAATGATAGTGTTTGGAAGAGCAGGACTTGTAAGGGCCATCCAGAAGTTTCTCTGAGGACTCAGTCTGAATCTAATCAGATGTTTTCAATATGACCTCCACTCCAACCTTGTCATTTTGGAAGACCTTCGTAGGTAAGGGAGCCAAGATGGAAAGAGCTCTGCCTTCTCCAGGATATGCTTGGTCCTTGATGTCTGTCTCTTGATTCCACATATTCCCTCTTTCCCCAGTGCTTTGGGAAGCTGTCATTTAACTCTGCTGCTTACAACTGTGTCATTAATAGGAGGATGTTAAGGTAATAAATTGTGTTTATTTGAGTATTTTGAAAGGATTTATCAGTATTTTAGATTCTGGATTTGGGGTAGGGCAGATACTTCATGATAATTCTCATCACAATGAAGGATTTATGACTCTGAGACTCTGGGGACATTCTGTCATGTGGCAGCCTTTGAATAGCCTCACCAGAGCTTGATATTCCTTCCTGCAAGTAAACTGCAGAAGAGTCTTCACTTTTCTTTTTAGATATAGAGCCCAGCCGGGATATCATTAGGTCACAATTTATGTAATTTATGCAAAAAGTAACAGTGGATCTTGCTTTTTATTTTTGAAAGTTTTGCTTAAAACCTCCGAGAGAGATGAAAAAGGATTCTTCACACTGGAGACAGCCTCCAGACATGCAAATATGTGGTCACTGTTGCTTGTTGAGTGTCTGCTACTCTGCTGGATTCTCTGTACTTAGCCGTACTTAGTCACACCGTATAGAGATCTTAGAGGATAGACGGGGGATGTGGCTCAGCAGTCTGGAATTTCGGTAGCATAGTAAGTTGTGTGTTACGTTTCTGACATCACCAACACCACTGACACGCTCAGTGCTACCACTGCAAACCCCTTTGCCTTTTGAGATACCAGAGATTACCAAGCTTTGCAAGGAAGGTAGGTCTAGAAAATGGACTTCTTAATTAAACCTTCTGTTAATTGAAAAAAAAACCCTCTCAGTAGGCTTCAACTGTGAAGGCATCTTTTCAAAGTTGTAAATACTAGCACACAGTAATTACATAAATTAGGATTCAATGTGATGCTGGTATTCATTGCATTCAACAGTTTTGCTCCCTCCAGTCACTTTTATTTTGCAGATGAGCATCCTCAAGGACAAAATTGCTTGTAAGCTTGTCTTCTCAAAATTTTTGATTGATGATGACAGTTTCTTGTCATTTGAGAGCCATTGTGCTGCAGTGGAAGAAGGACTTAGGATGACCAATAACCAATGTGTCTTGGTTATTGTCCTGTTGTTATGAAGAGACACCATGACTGTAATGGCTATTCTTAGTTGTAAGTTTGACTGTATCTGAAATGAAGTACCATCCAGAAATGGAGGGCACACCTGTGAGGGATTCTTTGTTTTGTTTGAAGTGGTTAATTCACTTCTCATCCAGACCTCTGAGGTAGGAAGACACATACCTGTCGTCTGGATCTTGAGGCAGAAAGACACACCTTTGATCTGGGCCATATCTTCTGCTGGAAAGTCTAAAGAAGGACATAGAAAATGAAAGCATTTGGTTCTCTGACTGTTTGCCCTTGCCTTTTTACTACATCCATTACTTTACTGTCATTAGAGCCTACTTTTTTGGAAACACCTGAGATATCCAGTTTTGTGGACTGAACAAGAATCCAGCCTTGTATACTGGATTCTTGGACTTTTCCATTCACAGACAGCAATTGTTGGATTAGTTGGACTGTAGCTTGTAAGTCATTGCAATAAATCCCATACACACACATACACACACACACACATATGTGTGTGTGTTCCCATGAATATATAAATCCATGAAAATCCATGAATGTATATTTATATATGTTCATTCTATAAGTTCTGATACTCTAGATAGCTGGACTTATAAATGACCAATAAATGACCAAGGCAACTCATACTAAAGAAAACATTTAATTAAAGGCTTGCTTACAGTTTCAGAAGTTTAGTTCTTTTTCGTGATGGTGTGGAACATCATGACAACACTCACGGTGCTAGAGCAGTAGCTGACATCTTGATCTTCAGGCAAAGAGAGAGAGTCTGGGCCTAGAATGGTCCTTTGAAACCTCAAAGACCACCCCCAGTGACACACTTTCTCCAATAAGGACAAAGATATATTAGCCTATGGGGACGATTCTTGTTCAAAACACCATAAACCACTCCTGGCCATCATAGGCCTGTAGCCATATCATAATACAAAATGTGTCCACTCCAGCTTCCAAAGTCCCCATAGTCTTTCATTCTCAAGACTGTTTCAAAGTCCAAAGTTTCTTCTGAGACTTAAGATGATCTCTTAACTGTAACCTTCTGAAAAGCCGATACAGAAGAAGCAGAGCCATGCCTGCATTGATACCCAGAGAGGTCTTTGAATCAATCTGTGAATGTGAAGCCTGGATTGTGTCAAAGACCCCAAGATGTTTGAAATGCCAGAGTCATGGGATACCTACCAAAGAGAGCCACATACAGGGTTTGAAACCAGTACAAGAAAGAAAGTGCTCTACAGTGGACAATTTGAAAGGAGATGGAGTCCTAAAGAGTGCTTTAACATAGAGCATGGAGATGCAGAATTTGTAGTTTGCCCTGCTGGGTTTCAATCTCACCTTGGTGTAGCATTTTTTCACCCTTCTCCCTTTCTTCTCTTTTGGAATGGTAATATATATTCTGTGCCATAGTATGTTGGAAGTATGTGCTTTGCCTTGATTCAAGTCCTCTTTTCTCTGCCTGTCCAGAAGTCCTGCCTAACCTCCTGCTGTCTAGCTATTGGTCATTCAGCTCTTTATTAAACCAACCAGAAGGCACGTTGGCAAACTCACATCTTTACAGTATACAGAAAGAATATTTCACAACAGTTTTTCTTAGCCTAGAAGGGATTCCATAACTCCTTTCTTATATTCTTGACTCTAAAGTCAGAACCATGTGACCAATGTTGCCAAATTCTGCTGCTTAATGGGGCCAGAACTTGGTCTTCTCATTCAAATACATTTGCATCACCTTCTGGTTTTGATAGTTTTCTTCAATGATTAAGCCTTTCTTTAATTTCTTTTCATAAGGCGGCGGGACGCGGCCGGAAGACCGGGCGGCGGGACGCGGCCGGAGGACGCCTATCACGGCCAGCGGGGACCGGCTGGGACTGGCTGGGACCGGAGCGACTGCAGAGGACACAGGCTGCTGGCGGTGGGAACCATCCCAGCAGCAGAAGCAGGCTGCAGGGACCGCGCGCAACACCGAGATCAGATCGCCCCACTACAATTAAATCAAAGAGGTAGGCCTTTTGTTGGCAAGGTCACTGGCAAACGGGGAGCTTGGTACTGTTCCTGAAGACCTTTGGAGGGGTGAGAGGGTTCTTGGCCTGAGGCAGGAACCAGGAAACAGAGCGAGGGCATTTGGTAAGCGGAACCCTTGGCCAGCAGGGAAACTTG
>NC_022030.1:52093403-52105687 GCF_000317375.1 Microtus ochrogaster | reverse complement strand
AAAAAGCCTGGGATAAAACCAGACAATGAGGACTACTGAGAACTCAAGAACAATGGCAATGGGTTTTTGATCCTACTGCACTTACTGGCTTTGTGGGAGCCTAGGCAGTTTGGATGCTCACCTTACTAGACCTGGATGGAGGTGGGTGGTCCTTGGACTTCCTACAGGGAAGGGAATACTGATTGCTCTTTGGGCTGAAGAATGAGGGGGACTTGATTGGGGGAGGGGGAGGGAAATGGGAGGCGGCGACGCGGAAGAGACAGAAATCTTTAATAAATAAATAAATTTTAAAAAAAAGAAGTTAGAACTTTTCATGACACTTAGACACCTCTGCTCCTGGCATCACCCATTACTTCAAGAAGAAGATGGCTCCTTATGGAATTTGTTAGCCATTTGCGCAAGAAACTGCTCTTGCCTGGACTGCTTAATGTTATGCTGTATAAAATGGACGTGCAGGATTCAGAAAAAAAATGACTACTAAACCTGCCTAAAGGTTAGAGGATGCGTTGGGGTTCCTGCTTCATGAAAGCATCTGCAAGACATTCCACAGGACCCAGAAAAATGTGACTGTCAAACTGCCAATATAGGAGGAACTGTCTTTGAAATTTCTTGCTTTGGGGAAAAGTCTGCAGTATACTATGGTCCTGTAGGCTGAAGATGGATGCTCCAATGTTACAGAAGAACTTTGGATGGCTTTCCAGGCAGTGAGATATCTCTGTCAATTCTATAGATTTGGAAGTTGCTTACAATGCACTCCCTGTTTACTTAGGTAATATTATATCCTTCTGGAGTCTTTGATGGAGTTGAAGAATATATAGTTATTCTTTTCTTTAGTTAGGATAAAAGATAAAGTAGATATAAGAATTATAACTGTAATTCTTGCTTGATACTTGTTTTGTTACATGTAATTACTATGTTAAAGTTAAAACTTTCCTTTATATTTAAACAGAAAGGGGAGGTGATGTGGGATTCCCCCTGTATGCTGTGAATACCACTGAAGAGTAATAAAACTTCCTTGGCCTGTTGATAGTACAGAGTAGTACTAGGTGGGGAAAACTAAATTGAATTCTGTGAGAAAGAATGCAGAGTCTGAGGGAAGCTTTGGAGCCACTGCCAGAACTTTACCCAGCAATCCACAGCCTTGTGGCGATACACAGATTAATAGAAATGGGTTAAGTTAATATGTAAGTGTTAACCAATAAGAAGCCAGTGCTAATGGGCCAAGCAGTGATTTAAATAATATAGTTTCTGTGTGATTATTTTGGGTCTGAGTTGCTGGGTGGCCAGGAAACAAACAGGTTTTATACTACATAAGTTGGAGAAATATTCTCTCTGTCTTTCTGTCTCTGTCTCCTTGCCTTCTTCCAAAACCTCTCAAACAAAACAAAAACTAAAAATGAACAGCAAAAATTTAAAGAGAAAAACATACAAAACAAAACAACTTTCAGATGATGTCAGTAGTAACTCTTGAAATGTTCAATTTGAATAGAGATAGTTTTCTATTCCCAATGCTACACTGAAGTACAGGTAAGTGGTAGTTGCATCAGTTGATCTTCTTACTTTACTCGGTACTCCTTTTCACTTTAGCTACTCATCAATACCCACTCACTTATAGATGTTGAATTTAGCACATGCCAGGTGAATCTCGGGGAGAATGGTGACAAAGACCAACTTAATTCCTGATTCATGGGACATAAATTCCAGTTTAGATAACAGAGAGATTCATATAATGTGTCTGCTTAAAGAGAGAGAGAGAGAGAGAGAGAGAGAGAGAGAGAGAGAGAGAGAGAGAGAGAGAGAGAGAGAGAGAGAGAGAGAGAGAGGTCATCCAGTTGGGAAGTAATAATAGAGGAGACACAGAGGGGAGACACAAAGGGAATTAGGAGAGGGAGAGTATGGAGTGGTATTGAGGTAAATACATACTCATACATAAAATTCTCAAAAACATAAATGGATAAATGCATAAACAAAATTGTTTGGGTTTATAATTTCAAGTTATCCTGGTTTGGAGTATGTTCGGAGTTTATTGTATGCCTCCCCTTGGTACCTTGGTTACTTTTGGGTCTGAAAACAATTTTCTAAAATATTCAATGCAGTTTTCTTCATTGCATTTTTTTACATCTGAACAGGCTCATGGATTTTTATATCAAGGTAAGTTGAGCTGTCAAAACTTTTGATTTGAAATTTAGGGAGATGCTGCGATGATGAGTCATATTTAAAACATGGAGACTCTTCTGCTTCCGTCCTAGAGCTTCCTGTGAAACTTAGGATCCCTATGTGAACTTACTTTTATGGGTCTGCCCAGTGTTAGAGCAAAGAGGCCCAAAGGGAAACATAATTTGTGAAAGGAAAAACACCATGGAGATTTGAAAAAAAAAAAAAAGAAAGAACAAAAACAAGGATCAAGACACTTGAAACGAAGGAATGGGTCACAGTGTGCAGAAGAGTACTGGCTGAGGACCAGAAAACACCAGGGGTTAGCAGAGTCCAAAATACACATAAACAGAGTTGATGTTCGAGAAATGGCTCTTAGGAGAATTGATGGCTGTGAAAAGCCCCACCCCCCTTTGGTTTCAGATAGGAAAGGGAGTGAAAATAGCCCATTTATAGCACAGGGAATTCCCGTCCTCCAGGATTTTAGTTCACTGAAACTGACTGAAAGCCCACAGAGAACCTGCCCTGCACTAGGTACCATGCTCACAGGAAGAAAGAGAAAGATTTGTTCACCTAGGGGGCATCCAGTCCATTGTGGAAGAGGGTATCCTAGCAGGATGTTCTCCTTCTCTTTGATATGAGGAAGCGCGAGCTCAGGGGCTTTGGGGGTGGAGTAGAGACTGTAGGGAGGGGCAATCACACTGGGATTTGTGGTGCTCGAAATGCCCGAGTCACGTTTTCAAAGGGAGGGGACATGTCAATGGACTCATGTCAGTAGATTCATGTTTTCATTCTGCAATTCTTTAGACACAGAGTGATGGCTCTGTGAAGTGCTCTTGCTGCTCTTGCAGAAGACTGCACTTTGGTTACCAGCACACATGGTGGTTGGCTTACAATTGTCTGCCTTCTGTCCCAGGGTATCCAACCGCTCCACCGCCCCCAGACACTTAAGTAGTGTATAAATAAAAATGGAAATATTTTTTAAACGTAGAATGAAGATTCACACAAAATAATACAAATTCTGTTGAAACTTTCAAGGCTAAATAGTCAAGACGGTTGTCACACCCTGATTTCACCCTAGCCTTAAAGCAATGGCCAAGCCTCTGGACAGTTTATCCCAACTCCACCTACTGGATTCCGTGAACACTGCAGTTTCCCCAGTTGATTCTTGTGAAGGTCACATCTTACAGTATGATCTTATGCTTGTTGGTTTTTTTTTCTTTTTGTCAACTTGACACAAGCCAGGGTCATTTGGAAAGAGGAACCTGAACTGCAAAAAAAGCCACCATCAGATTACCTGTAGGCAAGATTGCAGGACATTTTCTTGATTAAAACGATTGATGTGCAGGACCCAATCCCAGAAGTGGACAGGAGGGCCCAGCTCACTAGAGGAAGTACCATCCCTGTCTTGATAGATGAATAGGGCGAAGTGTGTGGAAGGTTAGGGATGTGGGGGCTGTGGTACATAGGGAAGCAAGCTCAGCAAGGCAGGGGGAAACAAGCCAATAGAAAGCCTCTGCTTCCATTCCTGCCTCCAGGTTCCTGCCTGGAGTTCCTGCGGTGACGTCCCTTTTCCACGGACTACAATCGCAAGCTGAAATACACCCTTTGCTCCTCAAGTTCTGCTGGCCATGATGTTTATCACAGTAGTAAAGTAAGCCAGCTTTGTTACGGTCTTGCCAGAACTCGTTCCAAATGGCAAATCATCAAGATTATTCTTGTTAGGGGAAGTATACTATTCATTTAGACTGGGTCTTACAGAAACTGAGGCTGGACTTAAACTCTTTCTGTGGCTGAGGCTGGCTTTGAACTTCCAGCTCTCAGGCCTCCATCATCTAAGACTGAGATTACAGGTGTGCACAGTCACAACCAGCTTTAAGAACTGTGACTTTCTTCACTCGATGGTCACATCAGGTTCTCAGCTTCCCACAGGGCTATTTCTTGTTCACTCCCTAATCAGTGGTGATTGTGTTACTCCTTTCTCAGGTTCAGTCACTTATTCCCCAAGAGGAAGGCTCTTGTTTCATTTATAAAAATGTGTTCTTGATAACTTGGATCTCTTTCCATTCTCAGGAACTCAAAGGGGAAAAAAATCTTGTCTAGGTCAAAGATGGCATGAACTATGGTCTTTTCCTGGTTGGAGGAATTTTCCTTCATGAAAATTTGTTAGCCGTACACAGCAGTTTTGGGAACAAGGGTGTCTTGTTTTTCTGAAAGTATCTCTATTCTGAGAAATACTCAAAAATGATTGAATTTCTTGACAAACCTCTTTCACAATACTTAAACAACTTAAGAATTTGGGGATTTTCTTTACAGTGTTCTTATTATAGAAGATTTCCCTATTCATAGTTCTCCATCCTTTTGCTTAAGCCAAAATAAAAAAGAAGTAAGGAAGAGGAGGCCTCCCACACTATTTAAGAGAGAGTATGCTGCAAGGCGTTTTACCAACCGTACAGGCTTTTGTTCATTTCGGATGCAGCATGTTAGAAGGGCCATAACTGCAGCCCCGTTAGAACTTTTGTCAGCCACACTTCAGATGCATATACAGTCTGAATAAAAACTGGGAATTTGCTATTTTCACATAGCTTTGCAAGGATTCTCATTGTCTACGAGAGCACCTGCTATCTGCGTGCCAGCCAGGGAACATTTGTGCAGCTGTGGCCCGTGTCTCTGGTGTTCTGGGCAGGTGTGGTGACATGAATAACAAAGAGCGGTTATTTGGCACCACACTTGAATGTTGTACTTTGCCAGGGCACTCTTGCAAAGTGAATGAGGTAGAGCTCTCTAAATCCTGTTCAGCTGTCATGGATGTATTTCTGAGGTGCTTTTTCTCAATTTTACTTATTATGGGGTAATCTGGTCCAGGGCCCATGCTTAGGCATCTGAATCTGATTCATTATGCTGTTATTTTCACTCAGCTCTCCAAGGTCGATGAGAGAAAGCTTTGGTGTCTCTGTACTTTTTGCATGGCAACACTGAGTTACTTCATAGGGATGACAAGGACATGCTGAGAGAAATCATGTCCGTGTCTACTAGATGCTCTATTAGACTGACTTTCATCGCTATCATGATAGAGGTCACTTAGCAAAGGGAAGAGAGCTTCACTTTTGTTTGTTTCTCTTGAGCTTTTAGTCTGGAATCAGGTGACACCACCCGTCTGAGTTTCTGTGTGTTGAGGGGATCATGGTAGGTGTACACATCAGAGAAAGTGTGACGAGTGCTCATCGTAAGTCAGGAATGCCAAAGGGAGAAAGAGCTGTGTGGGTAGGTGGGATGGGGAGGAGAGGGTGGGATTCCACAGTAGCTTCAAAGGCTTACCCTCGGTGACCTAAGGCTCATCCTTCAGTTCTCATCTCTTAAAAAAAAAGCTAGGCTCAAATCACCCCTAATACTGCCATGCTTCAGACCAAGACTTTACTCGAAGAGAAAATGCCTTCTTGTTTCTGTCAGCAGGTAGAATTACAGGTCATTAGAGGTCAACATTGACGACCCTGCAGTCCATATGGCTAAATTTCTAGCTATACATTTAGTCATAACTCAGAATCAATGCTTTATGACCTCCAAATGAAAAGCCTTTGAAGAGGAGAGACTGTGGATGAATCTGTTTCTGAAGGAACAGCAAGGAGGTGAATGGAAGTTGGGGTAAGGAAAGAGTTCAATCAGTCGAAGAAGCTATGGCACTGGATTCTGGTTGATAAGTTAGGTTGTCCATAGGAGTTCGGAGTGTATCCATCCTGGAATCTCATTATGTATCTAAAAGCAGTGGGCAGATTGGAGCAGGCATGGACCGAGCCTTAGAGACTAAAGCAATCTCTTTCCTCCTCCTCTTATTCCTCTTTCTCCAAACTTTTTTTATTTTCTTTATTGGATGTCCCCTTTAGGTCCTTTTATGATCCACCAGGGTGCTCTCATCTTGTTAGTCTCTCTTTTCCCCTCTTAATGCCACATATTTCCCCCCATTTCTCTAGTGTCTACCATTTTGTTATCTGTTTTTATGAGCTTGACATTTTTCTTTAGTTGACATTCTGTGAGATCTTGAGTATTTGTCTTTATACATGGCTTGTTTCACTTGATATGATGTCTGCCAAGTTCCTCCATGTTGCAAATGATAGGATTCCTGCCACAGGCATGTGTGTGTGTGTGTGTGTGTGTGTGTGTGTGAGAGAGAGAGAGAGAGAGAGAGAGAGAGAGAGAGAGACTAATATACCTAAAACGTTTGGTAACTATAGAACATAGAATGGAGTTTATATTAGTCATTTAAACACATGAACAGTGCTTAGAAGATTGCTTGACACTTGGAAGAAACAGATGAACGTTAGGGTTTTGATGAAATTATCAGTACATGGCTGAAAAGTAGTCCCAACATTGAATATGAAATGGTACAGGCGGTGTTGGTCCTCACTACACAGGTTCTGACCAAAGACTAAGTTCAGGTCTCTAATTGCTGTAAACAGCCATCACTGATGAGCAGGTTTCTTTTACCAGCTCAGGTAATTATCACTGGAAATGTGGGTGTTTGATGCCTTCCTTCTAAACAGAGGTTTCATGTCCCTGGCTCCTGAAATGTGAAAGGTAAGTTTGTGAAATTGAGAGGGTTCTTTAATTGTTGACACATCTAAGCATTGGAAGGATATCTTAAATGTACAATGAGCTTCAGGAAGACTAAATGGAAGAATTTTGGCCAATCTCTCTTCCCTAATGAGGACATTACTGATGATTAATTTTCACTGGGTACACGTTATGTGTGGGGCCTCAAGAGAGTGGCAATAAATGACGCACAAGTTTCCAATTAAGAGTGTTAGAACATTTATAATATACATAAAACATTAATGAGAGTCAAGTTCATTTCATATGCTTAAATAAAATCTGTTGGGCTACTTCGTTTTAGAGTGGCATGTTAGTTCACTTACAATGATAGTTCTGTTCTTCTTACCTGTTGCTCATGTATTACTGCATCCAATAGGATGGCATACCCAGAATTTTAATGAGATTCTCAACCTCCTTCTCCAAAGAAAGAAGAGAAAGTAACATGAGTGGGCAATAAAATAATATCTTTAATTTGAGTTTTACCACATGAAAGGCTTCAGGCTCTACAACTGTCTCCAAAATTAGAAATTGCTTGAATAAGGAAATTGCTACAGACTTAGCAAGAAGACTAGCTGCCTTTGTAATATCTGCATAAATCTTGTTTTCATTTCAGTCCTGGGCCAAGACGATGCTATTATCTTCATTTGGAGTTACCATCTAAAGCTGCCTATCGTAAAGAGAATCATAGACATTTAACATAAAATTTAGGATTCTTTTAAACAAGTGATTAAATTTGGGTTGAGCTGTCCCAAGAAGGAAAGCATGCAGACATGACATATAGCTTCCTCTCTCACAATGGAAAAGTACACAGTCTTCACTCATACTATGGCAGCGACTTTTTAGCTCTAGTTCAGAGTGCAGAATGTCCAGCCTCTCATTGCCTTCTCTAAAATATCAAAATGGAGCCTTTGCATTGACGGTTTCTTTGGATTATTTGTATTGACAGGGCTGTCAGTAATGGTAACCATTTACACTCGCAGAGTAAATGGGTGAAGGGAGAAGGCAGAAGATTGCACTAGCTCACCAGTTTGACTCAGGCTGACGCTTTCTGGAAAACACATTGAGAGGTGCTCCTGCTTTGATTTCATGTGCTGTACTTGGTATTGTGTGCTGTTCAGATCTCCATCAGCCATGGAAACTTTCATCCCCTCAGCTTCTGGAAGTGATGTTCATGAACCCAAAGGGAATCTTTGATTTCCATGCCCAATGGGACCCTAACTATGGTCAGTTTTTCTCTAGGTCTCCTATTCCCAGAGCTGGCCACTTCTGATGAGTGTGATAATGAAAGGGAGAGGAACTCAAGCATTGACTCCCCAGGGAAGGGAGAAAAGGGGCTATCTCTGCTCTCTGTGGGCATGGTTGAAATCCCCGTTGTTGCCATGCTATGCCCAATGTCACCGTCTGCCAAGTTTTGCTATCATTCTTTCAAAAGCCATGCTGGTGAATGTTCACTCCAATAAGCTTTATGCATGCAAATTCTAGATCCCGTTTCCCTGGAAACGTGTCCTGAAGCACCATCCAAAGCAGATGGGCAGTCATCTACAAATTAATTGGATTCTTACGAATTTTCAATATAATTCTCATGCTAGTATTAGAAAGATGGTCACAGAGGTGTTTTATAAGTTCACTTAAAAAAAAAGCCCAGAAAATTCATTGTAGTTAGACTCTAAAAAGATTCCAGCCCATGCTGTATGTTCACAAACTCCTGGTAGAATGATTGAATCAAACCAGTTCCCCCCCCCCTACATTGCTGGGCTGAACATAAGCTGAGGTTAAAACCAAAGAGCTTTGTCCAACTATCTTTGAACCTCCATCTTGGTCCTCCTCAGTCACTTCTCCCCTAGAGGAGTGAATAAATTGGAGCACCAGCAAAATCAACAGAACTAACTAGGAGACAAAGAAAATGCCTGCTGCCTGGAGAAGCATCACGTCTCCATCTCAGGGGGTCAGCCATGGCTTCCAAAGGAGAAATTTCCCATAAGATAAAATTTTAAAAAGCATTCCTTTGTATCAACTAAAAATACTAAATCTTTACAATCTTATTTAGGTCTATTGGCATAGGAAGGTCTTCTTTCTGTGTGTTTGCTTTCATTGGTTGAATAAAGAAAACTGCCTTGGCTTTTGATAGGGCAGCCCTTAGATGGGCGTGGTAGACAGAACAGAATCCTGGGAAAAAGAAGGTAGTGTGCCAGATGCTATGGCTCTCCTCTCCGAGATGGACGCTGGTTAGACTCATGCCAGTAAGCCACAGTCAAGTGGCTATACACACTAATGGAGATGGGTTAAACAAATATGTAAGAGTTAGCCAATAAGAGCTTAGACCTAATGGGCCAGGCAGTATTTAAATGAATACAATTTGTGTGTTGTTATTTCAGAATATAAGCTAGTTGGGCAGCTGGGAGCCAGGCAGGACGAAAAGCAGGCCTGCTCTCATTACAACAGTCTATGAATGTGGATGTGGAGATGTGGAGAAGAGGATGAGGGAGTGGAAGAGAAAGGGAGGAGCATGCGCGTTCCTTGAGTGGAAGCCTCTGTAGACCGACGAGGGCAAGAACAGAACAGAAGCTCAGCAGATCCAGCCCTGGAAGCCACCCACCTGCCCTCTACTTCTATACCGTCTGCCCTAAACCTTTCCCTGCACTCTGAGACCCAGTTCCTCTTTCCCCTCGTAATCTGGCTCTCCTGGGATCTAGAATGGTCTGTAACCAGCTCTTCTAAATAATGTAAGGTAACTCAGAATCTAGAAGTCCCGACTGTCTCTCCTCAAACTTTCTTTCCAAAATCTACTGTGCATGCACTCATCTTTGAGAAGTAGAAGAGGAATGGAGAATTAGTGTAGCTGAATTAAATAATTCATTAATTAAATAATAAGAAATTATTATTTATAATTAATAAATTAATAAAATTAATAATAATTAAATAATAAGAAATTATTATTTATAATTAATAAATTAATAAAATTAATAATAATTAAATAATAAGAAATTCCTTCTTTATACAGTTGTGAGAAATATGATTTGCTTGTACATGGACACACATATACATTTTTTTACATGTTATGAGGCTATTTATTTGATGTGGAGTTCTTGAAGATGTCAATGATAGAGGATCATACACAGAAGATTGGCAGATGATAAGACCGAAATTTCTCCTCTGTTCTTTCACAACATGGCTTTCTCAGATGTTACTGCACATTTATAAGTCTGCACAAGGATATTGGGATCTTTGATATTCAAATGGCCAAAGAGAGTTGGTTTTATTCTTGTTTTGGATTTAGATGCTGATCCTCACAAGTTATTCTGACCACGGAAATGGCATTTTGGCACGATTTAACCAGTGTTGCACTGGTTTGTTCCATGAGAATGTGCTCATTTTGTGGAGCAGCTAGCTTGAAGTTGATGATGGCACTGTTGTGTCCTGCTCCCTCAACCTTCCTAGGGTCCAGAGCTGATCTACTGACTGCAAACCCTGTGAAAGAATAAAACCAAGCCAGTGGTTGAAGTGTGAGTTGGGCCACTAGTTTCAGGGCAGTGTGTTTTCTGAGCTGCGGAAGCAGTAATCATTTCAGATGTATTCCTTGCCAACAGCTACGGAGTGATATCTCTGAGTCCACATTTTTTTTATTGATTTTTATTGAGTTCTACATTTTTTCTCTCCTCCCCTTTCTGCCTCTCCCCTCCACTTCAACCCTCCCCCAAGGTCCCCATGCTCCCAATTTACTCAAAAGAACTTGTCTTTTTCTACTACCCATGTAGATAGATGTCTCTCTGAGTGTCCTCATTGTTGTCTAAGCTCTATGGGATTGTGATTTGTGGGCTGGTTTTCTTTGCTTTATATTTAAAAACCACTTATGAGTGAGTACATGTGATACTTGTCTTTCTGCACCCTGGGTTACCTCACTCAAATGATGGAGTCTACATTTTTGTGTCTTAGATTCAGTTCCTTATGTGATCCCAGAATGTGGATGGGTGATTTTAACAGTAGGTTGGTTGCCACCAGACAATCTTTCCATCAGAATAAGAATGGTGGGCAGGTGGGATGGCTCATTCTGTAAAGCACTTGCCTCATTAGCATGGAGGCATGAGCTCAGGTCCCTAGAGACCATGAAAAAGCCCAACATGGTGGCATGCATTTGTAATTCTAGTAATGGTGAGAGATGAACGGTATACTGACAGCTTCCTGGAACTCTTGGCTAGCTACTTACCCTTCTTGGCAAAGTTCTAGGCCGGTGAGGGGCTGTTTCTCAAACAAAAGGTAGCAGGAAGCCAAGGAACAACAACCATAGCTGTGTTCTCTTCTGCTTTGCTTGCTGTTGCTGTGATAAACACCACAACCAAAAGCAGCTTGAGAGGAAAGTGTTATTTTAATTTTATAATTCCAGGTCCCAGCCCACATTGTTGAGGGAAGCCAGGACAGGAACTCAAACAGGGAAAGAACTTGAAGTCTAAACCGTGGAGGAACCCAGATTGTTGTTTCGCTTGGCTGCTTATCCCTTAGCTTCCTTAAGGCAGCTCAGAACTATCTTCTTAGGGATGGAACCACCCACAGTTGGCCCATCCCATGATGTTTAGTGAGTATTTATTTGGTTCCCATTTGCTGGTTAATCTGGAACTTTTTCTGACTTGAGAGACAGATCTGCAGTGCTTCGCCAGGGACTCCACTGAGCTGGGGTAGTTTGACATCGCAAGTATATTCAGACACATGGAGAGGAACATGAGTGCAGACATTGCTAGAGACTCTGACAGGGTAGGTCTGTCACATCTTTCTTTTTCCAAAGACTTTGAGGTGCATGGGTGCTTGGTCCAAGCAGTACTTAGTGAAGTCATATCTTGAAGTGTCAACATCTATTAGATTAATGGAGACTAAAAATTTCCAGAATACTTCAACCTCATCTAAATGAACACAGGTAACAATAGTAACTGTTAAGGATCAATGTGTTTCTCCCAAATGCATGCATTGAAGCTTTGTCCCTCTGTGCCTCTGCCTGTAGATAGGATCTTAGTCACTTGGTTCTTTCTCCACATGCAGCATCAAACAAGATTGCAGTGCTCACAGCCTGCACACTGGCTGATGAATGCAATCAAACCTCTGCATAGAAATCTCCTTTAGAAGCTGTAGAAGTCCTTTCCTTCAATCATGGCTAGAATCCACTTATGAGTGAGTAGATACCATATTCATCTTTTTGGGTCTGGGTTACCTCACTCAGGATAGTGTTTTCTATTTTCATCGATTTGCATGCAAAATTCAAGATGTTGGTTTTTTTCACCACCGAGAAGTACTCTAATATTCCACACTTTCTTCATCCATTCTTCCATTGAAGGACATCTAAGTTGTTTCCAGGTTCTGGCTATTACAAGTAATGCTGCTATGAACATAGTTAAACAAATGCTTTTGTAGTATGATAGGGCATCTCTTGGGTATATTCCCAAGAGTGGTATTGCTGGGTCCAGGGGTAGGTTGATCCAGAATTTCCTGAGAAACCGCCACACTGCTTTCCAAAGTGGTTGCACAAGTTTGCATTCCCACCAGCAATGGATGAGTGT
>NC_022030.1:52058345-52093271 GCF_000317375.1 Microtus ochrogaster | reverse complement strand
GTTGAGCATGACCTTAAGTGTCTTTTGGCCATTTGAACTTCTTCTGTTGAGAATTCTCTGTTCAGCTCAGTGCCCCATTTATAATTGGGTTGATTAGTCTTTTACGGTCTAGTTTCTTAAGTTCCTTATATATTTTGGAGATCAGACCTTTGTCTAATGCGGGGTTGGTGTCAATGGGGCCAGGCGGTGGTGGCACACACTTTTAATCTAGGACCTTGGGAGGCACAGGCAGGCAGATCTCTGAGTTTGAGGCCAGCCTGGTCTACACAGTGAGTTCCAGGACTGTGAGGACTGTTACACAGAGAAACCTTCTCTTGAAAATCAAAACAAAACAAAAAAGTCAGTGGATCTCATTATACCTCCACACTTACAGGAAATTGTTCTTGGTCCTAAACTGTTATGGGTAAAGAGTCTTAGTGCACTGCCTTTCTTTTTGCTATAATATTACAGCTTTTTCTTGACTCCTAACATAAATGCCTTGCAACTATCATTTGTTTGTTTTAAGTTTATAGACTTGCCTGAACCTCTGAGCAGAAAATAAAAAAAAAACCAACAAATATTTAATGAAGGAATTTGGGGGGCTTAGAGATGTAATCCAAAAATCTATTTCCAAACCTGGAAAAGACTTCTGCATTTTTCTTTTGGAATTCCCATCTTGATATAATGTCCTTTAAAAATACGTATGAGGCAGGATGAGGTTTTTAGAAATTTGCGTTAGATTTGGTTCGAGAATAAATAACCAAGCTGGCTAATAAGCTTTTGGGGAGTGGGCAAAAATAGGATCGCTTTATAAAGGAAAAGGCTATCTGTGTGCACGTGAGTGTGCATATTCCCGTGTGTGTGCATAGGTCGGTACACGTGTATGTGTATGTGCCGTGAGTGTGTGTGTGTGTGTGTGTGTGTGTGTGTGTACACTCCATGCCTGAGGGCAGTCTCAAAGTAAACTGTCTCAAATACTTTGATCTGCAGCAGTGCAGCTAGAACAAGCACACAGACTTAAAGAGAACAATGTCCATTTCCATTTATTAAATTTATCATGGCTAAACATTATCAACAGAGGGTTTAAGAAATGGCTCAGCAATTAAGAGTGCTCGCTGCTCTTCCAGAGGACCAAGTTCAGTTCTAAGCACCTCCATTAAACAGCTCAGAACTTCCTGTAACTACAGCTCCAGAGGCTTGGAAACCCTCTTCTGGACTCTATTGACATCCCTTCCAGTCACGTGCCCATACTTACACACATGCACACACATGCGTATACACATCCACACACAAATCTTAAAAATTAAAAAAAGATTATCAGTAGATCATTATATTCTATATGTAAGATAAACATGAGTTGAATTGGTGTTTTTTTAAACTGACTTTATTGTTTGTATTTCCTCTTTTCATTTTTA
This sequence comes from Microtus ochrogaster, assembly GCF_000317375.1. Classification (NCBI taxonomy): domain Eukaryota; kingdom Metazoa; phylum Chordata; class Mammalia; order Rodentia; family Cricetidae; genus Microtus; species Microtus ochrogaster. The sequence goes on along the minus strand of NC_022030.1, from coordinate 52,091,877 downwards.
TAGCCTCAAGGTATACCCATACACATTTACATGTTTGAATAGGTTTTACAGCGAGAGGCTGTAGGAAAAACTGATTACTAATACTAAAAATAATTGTTGTGATATTCTGCTCATGAGTTTCATTTTGTTTTCAGCTATGGATTAGAGATAAATACTCCATAGACTAGCCTATGTGTCTTTGATTAGGTCACGTTAATTAACATTTTGATTTCTAATTTTCTCCATATGGTATCTATTTTCAGATACTCAATTACCCACAAGGCATTAGACTAGTGTGTGAGGTTTGATAATAAGAGAAATTAGCTTCGGGTGATTTTATCAATCTTGTTTCTGAGCAGATTCTTTAGGATAAGAAAAAAAATGTTTGCTTAAGAACAAAACATTAAATACATGCAGAAACAGTCTTTATAAACCTGAAGTATATGAGAAAACCCTTTGGCAATTAAAGCCGAAGCTGGAATTCCCAAGGAGAAGGTTTCCAGCCATCAGAGCCTGTAAACTGCATCATGCCACTGACACCGACACAGAGAGCAGTGGGCTCGCAACTCAGACCTCTCAACTTATTGGTTACAAAATCTGTGCGGCTGGTTTGAGTTTCCCAAAGATATTCCCTGAAATTTTATGACCTTGAAGAATACCAGCTTTCCAAAGTCTTGTAATTACAGGGTAAAATTAAAACCTGTATACTCTCTCTCTCCTGTACCCCTCTGTGTGTGTGTGTGTGTGTGTGTGTGTGTGTGTGTGTGTATACACAAAGGTGTGTTCACTGGCACCTGCATGTGTGGAGGCTAGAGGTGAACACTGGGTGTGTTCCCCTATGGCTTCTCTATTTTAAACTTTGTCAGACAGGGTCTTTCAGTGAACCTGGAGTTCACTGACACCAACAAGCATCCTGGATCACTCTGTTTTTCCCACTTTCCCTGTGTTGTGGTTTCAGATAAACACTACACTTGTTTTTTTTTTTTCTTTTTTACATGAAGTCTTAACTAGTATTCTGTTGCTGTGAAGAGACACCATGACCATGGCAACCCTAATAAAGAAAAACACTTAATTGGGTCTTGCTTAGAGTTTCAGAGGTTTGGTCCATAGTTAGCAGGGTGGGGAGTTGGTGCATGCAGGTAGGCATGGTGCTGGAGAAGTCACTGCAAGTTCTACATCCAAATCTACAGGCAGCAGGAAGAGAGAGGCGGTGAGGGGGCTGGTGTGGGCTTTTGTAACCTCAAAGTCCACCCCAGTAACATACTTATTCCAATAAGACCACTGAAAATTGAGTGTTTCACCTTTGAATAAAACCGAGAAACCTAAGAAAATATGCAATATATCTGATATAAAATGGTTTCATGTGCCAGATTATTTATTTTTCTTCAATTGCTGTGTGCTGCAAAAATAACCAGAAGAATTTTCAATTTTGAATTCTAGTCTTACAAAGAATTGATGTCTTGCACCTTAATTTCAAGATAAAACAATCTCAGATTCTAGGCTTTTTACCTTGGAATATAATTCATTTGACAAATGCTAGCTATGAAACAATCAGGATTTACTGTGAGCACAGGGAAATGTGTTGGCCAGATTATCTTCTGAACAAATATGGAAAGTCAATGACCATCTTGGGCTTTGTTCTTAGCTTTTAACACCAATTTTGTCTTCTGGTAAGATGAAGAATTACATATCTTACTTACAAAGATCACCCAGGTTGCCTGTGACACAGACGAGCCACTGGGACCATGAAACACTGTCGGCGTTACTCAACATTATGGTCCATCCTCTGTGTTTCAAAGTCTCTCATGTCTTTTGCCTTTGCTTAAATTTTTGTATCAAGGGAGTTACAGAAATAGCATATTGCTACCCACAACTCAGGATTAAACTCTACACCCTCTTTGTGTTAATGGAGAAGATGTACCATAATTTTATAATTCTGATTAAATAGGTGTCTTGATGTAGTTCTTTTTTTCTTTCCCTCCCTTTTTGCCCCCTTTCTTCATTCTTTCCTTTCTCCCTCCATTCTTCTCTTTCTCTTTTATTCCTCCCTCTCTCCCTCCCCCCTCTTTTCTTTCTTGTCCTGCAACTTTTGCTATGAGCCCAGGCTTACCTGAAGATTACTTAGTAGCCAAGACTGCCTTTGAACTCAGGATCTTTCTGCCTCCACTTCCTGAGTGCTGGAATTCTGAATTTTTTTTAATGCACAATTTCTGTGGTGAATTATTTCACTGTTGTTTACACATTAAATGGGACTTTGTTTTCTGCTTATGCCACTTAAAGACTTGTACCCAAATAGTGATGGAACTGTCTGAAAAGACAAAAAACAATTATTTCTGTTTCAAATTTGTGGACCTACTCATCTCCCATCCCCCAACTCCTCCTATTATCATCTTCTCCACCTCCCATTTCTTCACACTCAACTTTGAAATCTCCATTCCCCATTGGGTACAGTTTGCACTGCCCTGCTATACTTGGTAGTGGGGCCCACCATGGAGCATGACCAACCTAATATGGGTTCACATCACCAAAGAAACCGACTCTTATCTTAGAACCACTATCAAATATGATTGCTGCCTCATTAATGGTTGGATTTCATTCCCACTTTCCCACCTCCAAGCTGGGATTTTGACTGACTAGAGCTTGTGTGGTCTTGTGCATGCTGTTAAAATGATTGTGAGCCAATCCATGTAGGCATCTACCCTGTTGTGTTTGGAAACACTCTTTCCTTTATATCTACTGCCTTGGGTTCTTATAATCTTTCTGCCCCCTCTTCTGCAAAGAACCTTCTCAGGAGGGGTGTGATATGAACATCCCATTTAATTTAATTTAATTAGGGCTGCATGAACCGGTATGATATGAATATCCCATTTAATGACTTATCCAGTGTAATACGAATTCCCCATTTGGGGCTGGATGCTCCATAGTCTTTTGCTTTCTGCACTCTGATCAGTTGAGGGTTTCTGTATCAGTTGCTGGCTATTGCTAGGAGAAGCTTCTCTGATGATAGCTGAGAGATAACCTATCTACGGGCATAGCAATGAGTCATTAGGAACTATTTTTAATGCTATATCTATTTATCAGAATAATAATATTGGGTTCTTGCCTAGGGTCTATGTCCCATCTAGCCACAGGCCCTTGGACCCTTTACCAGTGCTAGGGTTCAATGTCATGGAGCAGGTCTTACATCCAGGTAGGAAGTGGATGTCTGCTGCCATAGCAACCATACCACTATTTCCCTAGTAGTCATATCTTGTCAAGTCAGTGGTTGTAGCTTGTAGAGTTCACAGATGGACGAGACTGAGGAGTACTTTTCTTCTCTAGGAACATGCACAGTGCCTTAGAACACCGTGAGTACTAGCTAGTAGGGAAGATGTTTCAAGGGGCACCAGCTTGATGTCTCCAAGCTCTGTGACTCAAATACCTGGTGCCTTTGACAACAGTGTCTTCCTATCATGTTCAAGAGGGTAGCCAATAGCATTGGTTATAGGCTGAAATGCTTGAAGGTCTTTGTGACCCCACTGGTAAACAACTCAAAAAGAGGTAACCCATTCCTGGTACTGGGTTTTTATTTGCTAGCATGGAGTGTCTAGCTGAGGTATTGCCCCCCCTTGTAAGGTAGCTCTATCAAACCTCTTTTAATGCATGTGTATGTATCTATTTTATGAAGCTGTTACAATGGTGGGGTTCTTATGGCTTCCTCCAAAGGGTTTTAGTGTTACCCCATGTCTCTCCCTGTATTCCCTCTTCTACACTGTCTTCCCATCCCCCACCCCAACTTAGCCATTCTTGTTCCATTGTCCCCTTTAACCCTCTATACCTCTGTATTATTTCTTCTCCTTACTCAAGGTTCCTTTTCCTAAGAGCCCCTTGTAAATTCCTGACATCTGAGCATCTTAACTAGAACACGTACAGTTGAAGATTCAAAGCTGGCGTACAAGAGAGAAAACGTGATATTTATTCTTTTTCTGCATCTCAGTTACTTTACTCAGGACGGTTGCTTACAGTTTCATCAATTTCCTTGCAATTTTCACTTTTCTTAATAGCTGGATAATATTCCATTGTGAACATATATTGCAAAATTTTGTAGGAAAAGATGATGTGATGGATTAAAAAAATAACAAAAATAGTAAAATTTACTCAATAGAAAAATGGAAGATTCCTTTATACACTCAGTCAGGAGAGTCTAATCAAACTCAATGCCCCTCCCCCTACTAAAGACAGACAGGAAAGTGAAAGGGAGAATTGTTGGAAGAGAGGTTTCAGAGGAAGGAGGAAGATGAAAGAGAAAAATGTGGTAAAAAAATCTACTAAAAGTTACTATGAAACTGTCCAACAATAAAAAGGAAAAGTGACAGATTTAAACAGTTCAGAAATGCACACACACACACACAGACACACATGGACACACACATATGCACACACACATGCACACACACATGCATACACACATGCACACACACATGCACACACATACACACATGCATACACACATACATACACACACATGCATACACACATGCACACACACAGACACACATGGACACACACAGACATATGCACACACACAGACACACGTGCACACACACATGCACACACACATGCATACACACATGCACACACACAGACACACATGCACACACACAGACACACGCACACACACAGACACACGTGCACACACACACAGACACATGCACACACACAAAGACATAGACACACAGAGACGCACACACACACACACACAAGATAAGAACCAACTACTGCCTCTTAGACTTAGCAACCAAGAAAATTCAAATTAGAACTGCAATGAAATCTCTCTCCCTGCTAGACTGATGAGCACACAATACCAAAATAACAAGTTGTGTCCTAGAAATTTGCCAGAAGAATAAATTTCAAACATTCTTCATTGCACAGGAACATTTGATTGTGTAATCGGTTCACCAAATAGATATGTCAGAATATCACAAAATACATGCAATCTTTACGTCAATCACGTCTCCAGGAAACTGGAAAAACACATAAAAATAAACAAACCCAAAAGTGTTTAATAATCTCTAAACTTGGTGCAAAGGTAGAGCGGGAAGCTGACTATCATGATGGGAGGAGAAATGGATACAACAGCCCTGATTAAATGAGGGGCAGGAAGAAGAGGGAGGTGAAAGACGGAGGGCCAACCACAGGCTGTCAATCAAACCCAGAAGGCTTAGTATATTTCCAGGTGCATGAAATGCTTCTTTTGTCTCAATGGTAATTGCTCCACACATTCAATGCCAACACCAGTCTTTAAGTTGGTTTAGAAGCAGGATCACTGTAAATTAGGTAATAATTGACGAAAAAATTAAACACAAGGCTGCCTTACATGATTTTTAATAACTCCAAAAGCTATATTTTTATGCAAACTTCCATCAAACAGTCGTGCTTGTTTCTCTTCTACACAGCAAAAGGATAAAATTCTTTTCCCCACTTTCTTTTAATTCCAGTGACAAAAAAATAAAAATTCAGCTCTACATTTTTCTTCCAACTACTCATGGCCACAATGAAGTGCTTGCAAATGAACTTTAAAAATGAATAGCATTGCTATGTTACTAAAGCAGAACAATCCCCGATCTCACTTTAAATGCTTGTCCTTCCACAGGGAAGTGTCATCCTCAGTCTTCCTTCATCAAGGAAACTCTCACTGCAACAAATGAAGACCATTACAGAAAGCCGCAGTGAGTCACGTTGTGGAGTTGTGAAGCCCAGTCCAGCAGATACAGTAAAAGCATGGCTTCTGCACCCACGGCTCAAAGATTGTGGGAAATGGGGCGGAAATAGCATATGAGCCATGGGAACAGGAAGTTTTGTGTGCAATTGTGTTTCCTAAAACTGTCAGAACCCATTAAATTTCACCAACAGGGTCGCCCACACATTACTTTACCAGACATGATACTAATATACATGACAGTATGGATGGGGAAAAGCTTACAAGGCCTCAACTCTACACAAAGGACTAGAGACAACTAAGAACACTGAGAGCTGGAAACAGAGTCTTCCTGCGGGAAGAGCACACTGACTGATGATCTGGTCCCAAATGGTAATCCCTAAAAACATGCACATACAAGCAATGTTATATAGGCTTAACAGGTATACTTACATATTTAAGAACACACGTAGAAAAAATAAAGTAAAAGGAGCTTATGAACTTGAAAGAGAACAGGGGAAGGGTCTAGAGGGAGGAAAGAGAAGGGGGAAATAATGCAATTATACTATAATCACACAAAGTAATACTTTATTTTAAACAGTAAAAACAAGTGGTATTTTGGACTGGGGAGATGGCTCGGTTGGTAAAGAAATGCTCGCTGTACAAGTATGAGGACCTGAGTGACCCCCCCCCCCGTAATCCCAGCACTGGGGAGGCAGGCAGACCAACAGCTAGGGCTCTCCAGCCAGCCAAGTCTACATGAAGAGCTCAAAGCCAGGGAGAGACTAGATCTCAAAAAAACAACCTAGAAAAAAAGAACAGTATGAACAGCAGGTAGGAAACAACATCCAAGGTTGACCCCTGTTTATACATGCATATGTTTGTATGTGTACCTGCACATGTGCACACACACACACACATACACACACAAATGAATGATGTTTCATTTCAAGAAGGCACAATTCAACGTGGACTATTTGTTGAAATTAGAATCAACTAGTTAGGAAGAAGGTTCCAAGAATTTGAAATCAGTGATTAATGAAACAGGATGTTTTCAAACATAATATGAAAATGAGTGGGTTTATTATATCATTAATTGTATGTATATGTACATCTTTCTATGTGATTATGTCCAATATAAAACACCTGGCCAAAGACATAGCAACGAAGACAGTAACTGACTATGGGCAGAGAAAGCTGTTCTCCAGGATGTGCCGGCTTACCTAGTCAGCTGATAGACTAGAAAAAAAAAAGAAAGACCAGTTTCCTAGAGAGATTCTTCAGCAAGTGACCTTTGAACTTCATCAGTCTTTCCTAGTTCTACTATGGGCATCTTTATACTTTGATGTATACCTGTGTGTGTGTGTGTGTGTGTGTGTGTGTGTGTGTGTGTTTCTGCATGTGTTCACATCTATATGCATAGATGAGTGTGCAGGTTCCCAATGAGGCCAGTAGAGGGCACTGGATCTCTTGAAGCCACAGTTACAGGCTTGTGTGAGTGGCCCACCATGGCTCTGGGATCTGAACTCTGGTCCTTGTGAGTGCACAAAAAGCATTCTTAACTGCTGATCCATCTTTCTGGCCCCTAAAATGGGATTTAAAATAGAACAAAACCTTTTTAAGTTTCCTATTCTTTTTCTAATCTTTTACAATTCAAATGGTCAATGATTCTGCAAACAAAACACAGCAAAAAAAAAAATAAATGGATAAATTCTATGTGGCTCTTAGATCAACGTTTAAGGTTGCAAACTGTTCGAGGCTCTTCTGTGTATCTCAGCTACAAATCTATCCAGAGTTCTGGCAGGGTGTCAAAAAAGTATCAACCAATATTTCAAAATGTTAGAAGCTGTCCTGAGTTTTCAGTGGGCTAGAAGCAAAAATTCCATGTAAAATGAGAAAAGAGCAAAAACAATGTTTTGTTTTGTTTGTTTCCCGGTTCAGTTAGATCTAACGTGATTAACAGTCAATATAATTCATGAGTTACTACATGGTTTATGACTTCCCACAATTATTTGAGCATACTCCAGAAATGTGACATTAACTCAAACACCAAAGTTTTCATTTCCCTCCTATAAAGGCAGGCTGTGCAGTCAGCAATTCGACAACAGAAGAGTTTTTCTCTTTGTCAAACGGCAAGGCAGAAGGACCTGTAACAGTCAGGAAGAGGGAGGGCCAGGAGAAGCCACCACAGAGTCTGCTCTGCGCTGTAAACACTGGGGATAATCAGATTAAAGTTAACTTGAGAAGTTGGCCTTTGCTGCTTAGCCAGGCATGATGCTGTTTGTGTAAACCACTGGGCTGGAATTCCATGTCTCTTACGTAACGGTGGGAGGCATTTTGTAGCCCCACATCCACGCAGAGAAGGGCTCCAATTCTTGCCACTTTCTTCATTCTTTAGATGCTAGAGTGTATCTGTGTGTGTTTGTGTGAGGTGTCTTCCTCAATTACTTCTCCGTCTAATATTGTGAGATAGGGTCTTTCACTGAGGCTGGGGCTTACAGAGTGGCTGAACAGTGAGCTCTAGGGATCCTCGCATCTCCACCTCCCCAGCGCTGGGATTACAGATGTGATGTTCAGTGTGATGATTTGAACTCGGGTCCTCATGCTTGCCAGTAAGCACTTCACCAACCGCACAGTCTCCCTAGCTTGGGGTACTCAGTGGCCTTCATCAGTGTGATCAGATTTCAAGACTTTCCTTATGTCATGGGAAAAGCAACTCAGAGCACTTGCCTTTGTACTGCTTGCTGAATGTGGAAGCCAGCTTGGCTCTTGGCTGCAGGACATACCTGTTTTGATTCTTAGGCAGCAAGTGCTCATGCATGTGTAGTTGGGGAAGCCCTAGTAATGCAGAAGGCAGGCTGGCGGCGAATGCAGAGTTATCAGTGTTGCAGGAGTTTAAAGTCATCAGTCTTTAAACTTGTACTTCTCATAGCTGCACGGGTGGCAGTGTAAGCCCAGATGTCAGGCCTGGCATCCTTGTCATGACACCTGTAGTGATCAGACTGGGGAAAAGAGAAGCAGTTAAATCAAAAGGGCCTGCTTGGGGTATCCCACTCCCAAATCCTTATTCCTGGACACACACAGAGGATCCCAAGATAACCAGGAAAGAAGAGACAGCCCTTTTAGACTCTTTTAGACTTAGGAGGTCGTGGCAAGGGAAAGCATGGGAAATGCATTTTGATTGTTAGAACCTCTTAAAGGGGAGAAGAAGAGCATGACAAGTAGGAGATTGAACACTATTATAGAAAACTTCTGGTGACCACAATGCTTAAGTACCTCTGGCGTTTGATTTTGTTTGAATGTCTCAATAATTAGACAAACAAGGGAGGCAGGATTATCAATCTTGCTATGCCAGATCCTCAAGTTTATAAATGTTATTAACGTGTTAGGATCAACATGCTAAAACGTGGAGTCAGTGTTTCAGTCTGAGGGTCTTGACTTTGGCATCTTTGGGGTGCTTCTGTTTCTGTGGCCGGAGAAGGAGCACAGGAAATCCCGGGGCTGCTCATGCAGCTTTCTGGGACAGGTTTGGGGTTGGGGGCTGGAGGACACAGTGAGGCTAGTCTTATAGAATGGGACTCCGTGGTAAAACTGCCTAAGGAAAGAGGGGGAGTGAAAAGAGGAAAAGGAGAGAGTAGGGAGGCCTAGGACAGTGGTTCTCAATCTGTGGGTCGCAACCCCTTTGAGGTCACAAGACCCTTTCACAGGGTCGCCTAAGATCATCAGAAAACAGATATTTGCATTAAGATTCATGACAGTAGCAAAATTACAGTTAGAAAGTAGCAACAAAAATAATTTTGTGGTTGGTGATCGCCACTACGCGAGGAAGAGTACTAAAGGGTCACAGCTTTGGAAGGTTGAGAACCACTGGTCTAAAAGGTCATGGAAAGAAAATAAGAGAAGCAGCAACAGCTTTAAACCAGGCAGAGAGCAAAAGAAACGTATAATCTATTGTGACTCTTGTATATGAGGGGACAAACAAGAGAAGGGTTTTTACATCACCATACAAACTGAGATTTCAGGTTCATGGCACTCCATCCCACCCCAGGAGCTATTGGCAGTTAATGGTTATGGTAGGTTGGGCATGGCACTTTCTTCAGTGGTGTAGCCCTGGTAAGTTGCCCGTGTGTTTGTAAACAGTCCTTTACCCATGCTTTGGTGACCAAACCCAATCCAACTTTAAAACATGTGGATGTATAGGGGGACTAATTAGGAAGAGGAAAGCGTCTGTGGGCCTGGGATGGGGACAAGAGAGGATTATGAGACATGACTCTGATTAAAACATGTTATATGTGCACATAAAACTGTCACAATGAAAGACATTACGTATAATTAATAGACTATATAATAATTAATATAAAGAATATATGCAATTATATTACACATTATTATGATGATATAAAATATATAACTAGTATAATTAATGAAACACAATATGCATAGCTAATTATTATGTGTAATATAATTAATATTGCTAATTAAAAGCAAGCTGAACTTTCCCTTGCATTTGCCATTCTGCCTTTGTGTTTGGCGATTCCCTGGGATACTGCATAGACAAACAGGGGTTTTTATTGGCCTGTGAGAGTTGCTGCAGCAGTACGCCACAGGTGGGATGACTTACAAGACAGAAACGTGTTTTCTCACAATTCTGGAGACTGGGAGAAAATGTCTCTGTCAGACTGGCCTGTGGACAAGTCTATGGGGCATTTTCTTGGGTAATGTTTGGCTGTAGGAGGGCATAGCCCACTGTGGGCAGAGTCATTTCCTGGGCAGGTGGTTCAGGGTTGGTATAAGAAAACAAACCTAGCAAGTCAATCAGCAGAATTCTTCCATAGTCTCTGTTCTGGTCCCTGCCTCCAGGCTTCTGCTTGAGATCTGGCCTCGCCTTCCCTCCCTGAAGAACTGTGATACAGAAGTGCAAGCCCAATAAAGCCCTTCTTTTCTAACTTGCTTTTGCTCATGGTGTTTATCACAGAACTAGAAAGCCAAGTAGACATCCATCAAGGAAATATAATAGCTATAAATAGATACACATCTCCCAGTAAGGTCTGGAGTATAGATGCATAATAGTAGGAAAAACAGATGATACAACAATGCTAATTGGAAGGGTCACACACACCCCCTTCTCTTATGGACAGTCCAACAAGGAAATGAAGGACTTGAAACCCCACCATGTGGCTGGAGACTTAATGGACTGTCTAGAACACACTGTCCATAAACAACTGGTGCCTACCCATTTCCAATGCGTATTCTTCCTCGGGATAGAACTATAAATTAGTATAGGCAAATAAAAATGTTGAAACCATACAAAACATATACTATAGCTATAAAGGAACACAAAATAAAATCTAACAACATGAATTTGGTATATTCATAAGAAATCAAAATTAGAAAATATATATCTAAATAATTGATGATTAAAAAAAAAACCACACGAGAAAATTAGAAAATACTGTGAGATGAATGAGAAAAGAGCTACAATAAAAACTTATAAAATTCAGTTAAAGGAGGGCCAGAGGGAAATTTGTTGCTGTAGATACCTTTATTAAAAAAAATCTCAAAAGATCCAGCCTTGAACTTTAAACTTCTTGAAAAAGGAAAGCATAATAATCTAAAGTAAGCAGGACGAATAAGAATAATAAAAAACCCCTAAAGATGGGAGCACAAGTTCCCTAAGAATGGAAAAACAATGGAGAGAATCGGCAAAGCCTAACTTCTCTTTGGAAAGATCAAGAAAGTTGGCAGAAGGACCAAGAGAAACGAATGGGTTAGCCAGGGGCACAGTTGGTTAAGGTGCTGTGGCTAAGCCTGCTGGATCCCCAGGACCTTCATAGAAGAAGGAGAGAACCAACGTCTGCGAGTTGTCCTCCGATCTCCACACATATGCCGGGCACACTCTTGCATGCACACACAATCACAATAAATAAGTGTAATAATTTAAATATTATCAAGAGAAAACATTCAAATCAGTAAAGCCATGCAGAAAAGTGAGATCGCTGATGCTGACTATAGAAATAAAAATAATCATAATAACGCGATCGTTAGTGTTGATTGCCAACTTGGCAGGCTCTAGAATCATCAAAGAGACAGAGCTCTGAGCGTGTCTATGAAGGAGTTCTCTACTCGGTTGACTGAGGTGAGAAGACCTACCCTAACCCCATGGGCAGGGTCCTGCTCAAAATAAACAGAAGAAAGCGAGCTGAGCATCAGCATTCACCTCTCTTTATTTCCTGATTGCTGTTGTCATGTGACCAAGTCCCCATGCCATCCTGCCATGATGGACTGACTGTAACCTCAAACTGTGTACCAAAGCAAAGCTTTCCTCTCAAAGTTGCCTCTATCAGCTATTTTGACAAAGATAAAAGAAAGGTAACTAATATATATATGGACACATTCCATATGACTATATATCAACAAAGTAGATAATTTAGGTAAAATAGAAAATTTCATATAATGAATCAAATGATTGAAGTAACTCAAGAAGAAAAGGAAAATAGAAAAATATGTGTAGAAATAGAAAGTTGGATGCAGACCCCACTCCCCTCCAAAAATGTCATTGGCTGAATTGCCCCTCGAAAAGATACTTTGAGGCTCTAGCTCAGTAACTCAGAAGGGAATCTTATTTGGAAATAAACTTTTTATGGAAAGTAATTGCTCAATGAGCTCATACAGAAAAGGAATGGATTCTCTAATCTAATACAACTGCAGTCTTTAGGAGAAACGAGAGGCAGGGACAGACAGGGACAGAGTGATGACATGGGAGGGGAGGATACCCACGTGCTGATGGAAGCAGGGCTTCCTGTTCTGTATCTCTCCAAGCCAGGGGGTGCTGATGGTTGCTGGGAAAAAAAACAGAAGCCAGAAACTCAGGGAAAGATTCTACCATAAAATTCAGAACCAGACTGGCCCTGTCAACACTTTGGCCTGTAGATCCAGGAGCTGGTGAATGTCTGTTGTTGAATGTCATCCTTTCTGAGTATGAACAGTAGTAGCCTTTGGAATAATTTAGGAAATTGAGTCTACAATCATAAGACTTCCCATGAAATGGAATTCAGGCCAGGATGGTTTCTCTCATGTTCTCCACCAAATGCTTGATGGCTAATTAGCACTACTCCTTCCAAAAGTCTTAAAAAAAGGGAATTTTCTTTCTTGTGTTTCTGTCATTGGAATACAAAGATTCTAAGAACTACACAGACAGATATTTTTTATGACCACAGATGCAAAAATTCTCAATATAATTCAAGACATCAAATGACTAAATGGAATTATATACTGTGGCCAATTCTGATTTATTCCAGGAATACAAAATTGTTTTAACCTCTGCTGATCAATGAGTGTAATACAGCTTATCTACAGAATAAATGACAAAGAATAAAAAACCAATAATTTCAACAGACAGGAAAAAAAGCATATAAATAAGTCCAAAACTCCTTTACTGAAGACACTGAAGAAAGCAAATAGTAAAAAGGATCTTCCCAAATCAAAAGATAAACATCCATAAAATATACCTAACTTGCTGAGTGGTAGTGGCACGCGCCTTTAATCCCAGCCCTCAGGAGGCAGAGGCAGGTGGATCTCTATGAGTTCAAGGCCATCATGGTCTTTAAGAGCTAGTTCTAGGACAGTCAGAGCTACACAGCAAAACTCTGTCTTGAAAAACCAAAATAATAATAATAATAATAATAATAATAATAATAATAATAATAATACAAGGAATGGTACAAGGATGGCCACCACTATCTTTTCTACCCAGCACTGCACTAGAGCTGTGAGCCAGGACAGTTGTTAATAAAGTTGTATCAAAATCCTCTAGCTGGCTCTCACAGTGCGGGATGATGTTATACAGGCTTCTGGGATAGAAGTAGTAAACAGTCTTAACTAGCTGCGAACAGTCACAATAATGACCAGTCTGGCAAGACATGGCCATTGGTGAAATAGTGGCATGAATGGTAGAGGGGTAACCAAACTGTTGGCGAACCCTGCTAGTAAGGTTGCAGTCCATCCTGTCTGTCCATCATGTCTGGATAGCTCTCTGAGCTCAGCACAAAATGGAGGACCCCTTTTCTCACGGGGGCTTCCACTTCTCCACTAACATTCTTTGGAGCATGTGCTTGAGCTCAGATGCCTGACTTTGTTTGGAGGATGACTCTGCAAATGCTCCCTGCAAATGCTGTATGACTCAGCACAGAAGTCCCGCTCTTTCCTCCCACCTGTATGATAATTAGGTGCTAAATTGTGACCAATCAGTCCTTTCCACCTGTAACCTGAAGAACCCTTAAGTGCCTAAACCTGGAACAGTACAATGAGCTGTCTCTCTGCAGCTGCCTCCTGGAAGGTCTTTCAGTCATGCTCATGGCTGTCCACACCCTGGTTGCTGCTTCTGCTTCTTTTGCCTGCATGGGCCCTTTGGCCCATGACCCCGGGAGAAAGAGGCAACCCATACCAAACTATTTCTGATTGGATTTAAGGCCCAGTGGTATTCATGTCTGTAGCCTGGGCCAAGGACCTGTGGTCAGCTAAGTTATAGGCCTCAGGGAGTTCCTACCCCTATGATTTTGATAAATTGACATAGCATCAACTTACTATCTAAATACTTATCTTTATACCCATAGATTAGTGCATCTCTCAGCTCTCATTAGAGAAGTTTAACCCACAATGGTCAACATGCAGAGACTAAGAGATCATGGAGTGCTCTGCCTTAAAGGGGACTTCTGTATCATTATCTCATTCCCAAGCCTCAGGGAGCAGGAGGCAGTGGAAGACTGCAGTGAAACACTGGTTCCCAGACACTTGAGAGCTATTGAATACACGAATGCATAGTTGCTTTGTTGCCTGTACAAGCACTGAATGGGATCAAGTCAGTCAAAATTCCCATGCAGACTGGGGGGGGGGTGGGTGCTCAGGAAACTCCATTCCCATCTGCTATTGGTAATTGATGGCTGCTGAGGGAGGAAGAGTCAGTTTTTCTTAGGATTGTAGCCTCTGGTAGGCTCCTCAAACTCTGGTCTATGGCTCCACACTTAATGCATGTACTGGTAGCATTAATTGGACTCAGTGGGATCAAAAAGAGGATATGAAGATTAGAGAGAGGTGTGTAGTATGGAAAGAGTGGGGGAGGCAGTTAAGGAGTGGGCATGATCAAAATCCATGTATTCTCTAAGGTAAGTAAAAATATATTTAAAAGCAGAATTCAAATCAGAAAGGATTAGGCATCTTTTTATGTTCTGATAGAATTTTCTTGTACATAAAATTTTTAAAATAAACTGCTTATAAACATAAGTTCTAATAAAGTTTCTGTGAGGTGGTGTGGTGTAAAATAAATAGATAAAAATCAATTTTATTTTCACACAACAGCACTTGGGGTAACTAAGTCACCTCCTATCTCCTGCAACACTTTTTTGGGCTCCGTACTCAGGTGATTATGCTGAAGGTCACACCCAGCACACTTGTCAGACAGCAAGGGGTTCTCTTGAGTGCTGCCTGGAAAACACTTTGCTGAAAAGAGTTAGACTTAGGGGATGGAAAGATGGCTCAGTGGTTAAGAACACTTGCTTTTTTGTAGAGAACTCTGGTTCAGTTTCCTGCACTCACAAATATTTATAATTCCAGTCCAAGAAATTCTATTCTCTCTTCTGATCTATGTGGGGACTGAACACATGTGTTGTACTTGCATGCACACAAGTAAAACACTCATATGAATAAAATGATACTGAGATTTGAGTATGAACAGTAATAACCCTAGGAACAACCAAAGACTTTTCACAAAATATAATTTAGGGTGGGAAGGCTTCAATGGTGTAATCCACCAAATGTTTAGGTGAAAAGCTTATCACTTTCAGGGGAACTTAGCAAAGCCCACAAGTTTTATTGCTGCTGCTGTGGCATTGCACCAAGCTATGTATTTTGTATGGCTAGAGCATAAATAGGATTCACAAGGTCCTTCCCTAGGGCTACAGAAACAGTGAGGACTGTAGGGAGAAGAGATTCTCCAACCTGCAGAGCTGTCTGCAAGTCATTTAGGGAGCAGCAGGCATGGTGCCTTCATGAGTGGTCATGAATGTTAGGGTGGGCTTTTGGTGATGCAGCTGCTTTGGGGTCATCCCTACCCATATTCCCATAAGTAACCTCAATACAATTTTTGGTTTTCCAAGTTGGACGTTGGTGGAATCCATACTTTTGTCTAATGTTGCTCTCCTGTTTGGGGTAAGTAGACATTTGTTCGTATTTTAGGAAAAGAAAACATGGGCCACGACACCATGTTCTACTTTGGTTTATTTGTACCTGTGATAAAACACTAACCAAAGTCAACTTGGGGATGGAAGGGTTTATCTGGTTATTGCATCCTCATCACAGTCCATCACTGAGGGAAGTCAGGGCAGGAACTAAAGCAAGATCAGAGGCAGAAGCCGTGGAGGAAAACTGCTTACTGACTTGATTTCCATGGCTTGCTTAGTCTGCTTTTTTTATAGAGCCCAGGACCACCTGCCTCTCGATGACACCGCTCACACTGGGTTGAGACCCTCACACCAATCATTTATCAAGAAAATGCCTCACAGACATATACACTGGCTAGTCTGATGGAGTCACTTGTTTAATTGAGGTTTTTCTCTTCTCAGGTAAGTTTTGCAGCAAGTTGACAAAAACCAACCAGCCCAGGTTACATTTCTGCTATAGTCTGTGGTTTCATGTTGCCTCGAAATAAATACAATACTTATTGCTTAGCCAGCTCCCAGAGCTAGGTATATCTTATCCATGGCCTGGATGCATGAGAAAACAATTATGTTCACCTGTCTTTATAGTCTTTCCCTCATTGCCTTTGAAGTTCCACTCAGTTACGTTATGCTCCACATGATTTTATGAGACTTCAAGTGTAAATTGTTCGTCTTTTATTTTACTGATTAAAATTTGTCACTTCTCTAAAAAGGTCCAACAAGAGCAGAAAAGATGAAGGGCTAGAAGATGTGAGTATGAATGGTATAATTGGACACCTGCTTCAGGAAACACAAGGCAGTAGGCAGATTGTTTTGTCTTCCTAGTGTTGAAATGTTTTTAAAGGTTGCTTTTGTTACACTTGAACTTTTCCACCAGCCACAGCAGTGATTTTTAAATAGGTACCTGAAGATGAACTCTTAAAGGAAATCATACTAGTTCAGAATTGAGTATAATACGGGGTTATTTATTTAGGGGTAGACTCACAGATTACAGTCCTCTGTATGAACAGGGAACAGGAACCAAATCATGCTTCTTGAAGAGAGGCCAGATGCATGCTTTACATTGGCAAATATAATATAAGAAGGTGGGTAACTTAAAGACTACTGGCAGTAGGAATTCCTACAGCACCTCCCCCTTTTGTTTAAATAAGAAAGTTCTAAGCTTAATACAAAGTTATATACAATAAGAACAAATATCAGGTATAAAAATTAGAATTACAAGCAGCATTAACAGTATCAAGCAAGAAACATATAATAAATGTTTCAATAATTATCCTATCCTAATGAGTTTAAGTCTTGTATAATAAATAAGTTGGCCAAGTCATGAGAGGAAAGTAACTACAACTATTTAGTCTTCAACCCCAATGAAGACTTGGGAAGGGAAAAAATATTATTTGAGTAAGCAGGAAGTGCAACTAAGCGACTTCTAAAATGTGCAACGAATGACAAAGACAACTGGCTACCTGGGCAATCACCCAAAGTCTCATTTCCAGTGTTGAAGCAACCAACTTTGGCTAAGGCCTAGAGTAACTGACAGACCATTTTCAGAGGCAGGAAAAATTTTCAAAATCGTCTTACCCTGTCTTGGCAAGATTTGACAGCCTTTTTTCTTGTATCCTGCTTGTCCCGTCCAGACATCGTGCATTTTGTCAGTGGTCGATGCATGGGCAGTTCCTTGCCCAAAGGCCAGTTTTGCCAAGAAGAAAACAAGCTCTAAGTGGAGTGTCTTTGGTGCTCAACATTCTCTCAGGAATAGATCGGTGCTGCCAGGAGCAGTCGTGTCTCCCTTCAACAGAACCCTAAGTTATTTAAATGTCATATTCTACAGCTCTTTGAAGTGGTTGAAAATTACCTATCTATGTAGAATACAGTCTCTATGTATCCAAAGAATCTGATTAGTCTAACTATAAGTAGGACAAACATAGATGACTATTGATCTATCATTTTTAATGCCTATATAACTTAAAGACTAAGACTTCATATTAGAATTTATACAATAAACAACTGTGCAACAAATGAGGACAATGACCTCAAAATGAAAATGATGTATAAGTATCTTAAACAGAGGTAGAAATGTATATTGTAATATGATAAATATATCCTAAAGTTTTATCAATATACAAAAATGTGTTAAGCAGAGATAGAAGCATTCATGCATACAATATAACAAAATAACTTTGCCTAGTATACACATATTGTAGATGAAAATAGGAACATATTCAATTTAATTTAAGTTTGTATCAATAAATAAGAGTCTATACCAAAACAAATTGCCTATAAACATTAGCTCACAAGTATTCACTCTATTATTTAATATTATTATTAGTGGCTCACACTAATCTATTATCTCATCCAATTCCTCCCCCACTTTTTCCCCAGAGATCCCTGAGCCTACATAATTTCCCCCCAAACCCCCAACCCTATACCAATTATAATAAAGCCCTAAATGATGTCCCTAACCCTGAAGACAAACTTTGTTGGGAGAGGGGACATCGTCTTCTAGAATTACTTCCAGCTGTCATAGGGTGATGTTCTTTCTATGAGATCCTGTGAAAGTAAAATGATGGTTAAGTTCCAAGATGACTGTCTAATATAATGGCAAATAGTCTCTGTGTATTCAAAGGGTTTTTCTGAGGTTCTTATTTGGATTTTTGGCCGGAACATTGTAAAAAAAGTGCACCATTTCAACTAACCAAGTTGAATTCATCTTGAATAGTTGGTACCCAAAAGAGGTCTTATAAAGTAGTGCTATTAGCATCATGATGTCATATCAACCAGGTGGAGTCATTGTGAGGTTCCATCTTCTTTCTGGAAACTTCAAAGATTACTGCAGGAAAATTCGTTGTTCATTGTGAAAAGCTTAAACATTATTTATATAGACATATATATTCAATAAAATGTATGATAGAGATAAAATTAGGTATGAAAAAAAGTAAATTTTTTTCTAAATTCTTTCTTCTTTCTGTCCCATACCAGATGGCTCTTGACATGAGACAGAAACTCTGAATTTTTTCTTTTAACAGCATGCTTGGATTTAGAGAAGGACAGGGCCATTGTCCAATTCCAAAGCCAGTTGTCCTAAAATTTTAGCCTCTTCTCTGAATATCATTTAAATATTTAATTCAATATTAAAATGTCTTAAAATTTTAATAATTATTTAATTTAAATAAAATATTTTAAAATAATTAAAATATTAAAAATATTTAATTATATATTAAATAACATTTAAATATCAGTTGAGGCCCATCATTCAGGAGTGCTGAAACTAACTGAAGCCAGACATGCAGGGTTACTTTAATGCTAGGAGCCCATGTCTTTACCATCTCCCTAACAAATGCAGAATGCAAGCCAGAAGTTACAACAGCTTGCTTAATTTCTTTTATATCATTCATTCCTATAGATATCCATCTACCTTCTTTGGATCCTTTTGGGCCTTTAGAACTTGATGCTTTGTCAGAGTAGATTACAGGGTAGGAAGCTAAAACCCTGGGTAAGTCATCTCTGACAGCTGCTGGCCATGTTGAATCCTGTCCTTGTGCCTTCTTTTCCTGTTCATCACCTCCAATAATTTTCTCAATCGTTTCAAATCTTTTTACTACTGTCTTTTGTAAAGTCCGAATCTCCTGGCCTGTATATATTTCTAGTGATTTCACTGAGGCACCTAGCCTCTGCTCCTCATTTTGCACATGTGATTCCAAGGTCTGAAGTTTTTACTTTAAAGATAACACCTCTGTCTTGGACATAATTTGGATAGCATGTAGATTGCTATCCTGGAAAGATAATCTGTTTGCTAACCTATCATAACTTTTTGACAAATTTTGATTGTCAAATTCAACAGTATAAATTTCAGATAATTTCTCAGTATTCTTTGACATGGATTCAATTGTTTCTGTCAAATTAATGTTACATTTCAATAGTATTTATTTTTTCAGGTAACTTTTGATTTTTTGATGGTATTAATCCTGTCAGTTAGCTGTTCATTATTAGTCTGTAAAGACTGTATTATTTCTAAAAGTGCCTCATTCTTGTCTCTGTTTTCAAACTATTTTCTTAAGGACATATAATACAAAGAAAATACTGAGTCCCAATATCCAACAAATGGATGTATCACCATAACGAAATAAGCCTTGCAGAATACAATCCATAGTATTAGAAAAATGTTGCTAAAAGTTTCAATGGTGATGTTGTCTGCCATTATATAACTTTCAAGTTTATTGATTTATTCCCTGTTATAAAGTCTGGTAAATTGTTTGAGATGTAATAGTCTTTATTGTCCAGGAGGTGTTGTGGTTGCAGTGTCATGACTAGAGCCAACAGATCAAAGTGGGATTTTTCTATCCTCAACATGGCATGACCTAGGAGGAGGATATGCCACCTTCTACATTTCTTTTTTTATACATTAACGTGACTTTAAAGTCACCTCACATTTCAAATAAGAGTGATAAAAGTCCGCAAGGAAGCTGTTTCCCTATGCACCTCGAGAGTCAAAATTATTGGTAACACTGAATTCAACCTCCTCTCCTCTGGGAGGTCAAAGAGTGTAGTAATAGGAGTGGCGGGGCTGCGTCCCCAGCACCCAGCTGCCCGCAAGGCTAGCTTTACCTGAAATAATTACACGGAAACTGTATTCTTTTAATCACTGCTTGGCCCATTTCTATCTAGCCTCTTCTAGGCTAACTCTCGCACCTGGACTAGCCCATCTCTAATAATCTGCTGTAGCCCACAAGATGGCTTACCAGGGAGATTCTAGCCTACGTCCATCCTGGGTCGGAGCTTCATCGAGTGTGCCTCAGAGAGCAGAGCTATCCCCGTGTCCGCCCAGGAGCCAGGAGCATGGCGTCTCCGTTCCAGACAGCAGAGCTGTCGAGTCTCTGAGCTCACTTCCTCTTCCTCCCAGGATTCTATTCTGTTTACTCCTCCCACCTATGTTTTAAGCTATGAGGCCAAGCAGTTTCTTTTTATTGCTTAACCAATGAAATCAACAGATTGATATATGACACTCCCACATCAAAAGAGTTTTCAATGAAAGGCATTTCATGCCTATGGAGATGCGTGTCTCTCCCCAGCAGACAGAGCCACATGGGGCCGCTCGGCTGTTTGTAAACCTACTTCTGGAAAGAGTCTCTCACAGGTGCAGTGCTTGGCTCATGCTCTGAGATGAGGGTGACTGAATAATTCTAGCTGACTCCTGAGAGTTGACAGCTACTGGCCGCAGGATTTGTTAAGAATACAGTGCTGGAAGGGAGTGGCCACTACACATGAGTGACGGTTCAGAACATTCTCAAACTTCAAAATAACCCAATTTCCCTTATGATCACATATAGCCAGTCTTGTATTTCAGCAAGCAGTGGGATTTCTGAGGACTGTCTTAGTGCAATGTTCCTTTTGAAAGGAAAGGCAGAAGACTTGAAAGTAGACAATGTATTTTTTCTGGCTATCTTTTTTTTCTTTTTAAATTAACAATTTATTTTTTTATTAATATCAAATCCGCAAACTCCCTTAAATAATTGCCTTTATATAGAAATACCAAACTCTTAAAACTAAAATATGATAAGATTCTTAGTAACAAAACATCAGAGATAAAAAAAAAAAACCTGTACTATTAGAAACATAAATTATGAGGCATAGGGAAATGGATCAATGGTAGAGACCATCATCATGACAAACAAATTATAAAATCTATAGATTGTTGCTTGAGTGTTTGTGTTGGAGACCCTGTGTTGACTCTACAGGCTTTAGCAGTACAAAGGGCACTTCATACAAAGCCAGTTTCTGAAGAGGGAAGAAAATTCCAATCTTTAAAGTCTCCTTTACAATTCTAAAAGTCTCAAGTTCTCCCCCAACAGTGGCTACACGTGAGATCCCCCAGGCTTCCAACCATTGGCTTCATCTATTGTCACCTTTCTCCATTTTCTCTTGTTTCCACTGAATTTGTCCTGTGGTTCCCTCAAATGTAATCCTTCCCCACAAGGTTCCATGCCATCTCCTTCAGGTGCCAGCATCTTGACTTTCTCCTTTGCCTGTAGCCCATGCTGCATGGCTATGAATATACTTGAAAAGCTTCTAATTTCTAAGCAAAAATTTTTTTATATGAATTTGTTTTTTAACTTCATTGAATTTAACTTTAAAATTCGCTATATTTATTTATTCACTTATTTATTTACTCTCTCTTTTTCTCTCTCTGTGTGTTTCATGGGGTGTAGGAGTCAGAGGACAACTGACAGGAATTGGTTATCTCCCTCAGCCATGTGGGTCATGGAGAATATCATGCGGATCATTTGGCTTGGGAACAAGCACCCTTCCCTCCTGAGTCATCTTACCTTAACTAAATTCTTGCAAGAAATAGATATTCCTAACTGAAAAAAAAATAAGCTAAGGACACTAATAGGCTTATGTAACTGAATTCTTGGAGCTTTTGAGCAGGATTAGGAATTCTGACTGTACTGGAAGAGGTGTGTCAGTGGGAGTGGGCTTTGAGTTTTCAGAAGACTCCTGCCATTCCCAGTGTGTTCTTTACCTCCTGCTTGTGGATCAAGCTGGGAGCTCTCAGCTGCTGCTCTCGCCACCTGTCACCATGCCTTTGCTCTGCCAGTGTAGACTCTAACCCCCAGAACCATAAGCACAATTAACCCCTTTCCTTTATAAACTGCCACGGACATGGTGTCCTATCATACCAATAGACGCCCTAACTAAGACAGATTATAATAACAAAATTAGCCGTTTCTTGCCTCACTTCTATCCAATTCACCAGCTCTACTCTTAAGAACAATCACCTCACATCAAGTATTTCAGTTATACGATTTTCCTCTAGCTTTACAATCACAGTGTTAAACATTTTCACATCGACTGAGCCCACTGCAAAGGACATTCTCCACCTGGTGAGATGCCTACAGCTGTCCACTGCACGACAAGCCTCCACTTCTGTGAGCTGTCACCCACGCTGAGGTGGGCTTTGGTGACACAGCTCTCTTTAAGGCATTTCTGCTCCTGTGAGGAGCTCCAAGACAACTCACTTGTTCACCAAGCTGGACTTGGGTGGTATATGGCATTCTTTGTTCTATTCTAGGTTCTCCATACCTGGGGCAAGTAGACTTCTGTTCATATCGACCCAGGAATTGCATCTCACAGTTCCGACCATGCCCAGCTAAATGCCCTAATTTTTAAGCCGTTAGGGAAATATTTTTTCCAACTTTATGTTGTTGCATTGAAGGATGGAGTATGTCATAAACTTTTGAAAGTTAATTACATGCACTTACTGCCTACCCTGCCCTTCAACCCACAAATCTTTGATTAGTGTTTAAAAACTGCTGAATTCCATATCCATCTAAAGTGTAACTTTTTGCTATTAAGTAAAACTTGAAAGTTTTTTCTTTTTCTTCTTTTCTCTTTCTTTCTTTCTTTCTTTCTTTCTTTCTTTCTTTCTTTCTTTCTTTCTTTCTTTTTTGAGTACAAATTCTAGCCTCAGCCTCTTCTGAAATGCCTGGACTGTGACATCTTATCTCAGGGTGAACTTATCTTTATGCACCTCTCTCTCTCTCTCTCTCTCTCTCTCTCTCTCTCTCTCTCTCTCCATACACACACACACACACACACACACACACACACACACACACACAAACACATATATCTATACTTCAGATGAAAAAAATGTATATACATATATATATGTATATACACTTCAGATGAAAAAAGAGGAATTTCTTTAAAGCGATTAAATGTATTTTTAGTTACAAGCTAAGACACTTGGCTGTTTGTCATACTGTTTTGGCTAAAAAAATTAAACCCTAGCCTATCAAAATATTCATATAAAAATCACCTGCACACACACACACACACGCACACGCACACACACACACACACACACACACACACACACACACACACACACACACACATCGATCTCAATTGCTCGGGGAGAAGGCACTTCTTCAAAGGGACTTGTTTCAAGAGTATGCATAGATGATTAAGCTAACTTTTCTTTCCAGCGACAAAATCTTTTTATCTGCAAACCAGTGAGAGTTAATGCAGTGGTTGCCTGCATTTCAGCATCTTCTCAATGTCTCCTGCTAAATTAAGACACTCGGTTTAAAACAACGATAATTCTTCAACCCTGGGCTCTCAGTAATCTGAGCTAACTTAGAAGAAAATTACCTCATTTTGATCTATTTGTAATTGATCCAAAGTACAAATTGGGAAAGAGGGGGGTGTCCATTTCAATAAATGGCCTTGTTTGGGAAAGAAATCTCTGGTCCATCTCCGGTGCGTGGGCAGCCATTATGGCCCCTGTTTCTATCCTGGGATGATAGGGTTCTCTGAGACCTCCTTGTGTGAGCATCTGCTGGGAGGCTCCTGCTTTCCCAGAGGACTAAAATTGGGTACTCATGGGAACCTGTTCAAGGGAGGGTCTGGTACAGTAACCTTTACTCCCCCAACACAGCGTAGAAGGCTTGAAGTAAACATGGCCCCTTCTAAGAATTGTTGGAACGCTCACTTTCCCAGTCGTCAGGGGTTTTTATTTGTTTTTGCTATGGTTACATTTCCATGGTGGAACTCCTATGGAGGGAATGGGGCAGAGACCTTTCCAAAAGAGGGACAATTTCGTTTTTAGCTTTGAGTGTGGGAGGGGGGTTCGTTCTGATATCGGAGCTTTCTTTTCTCTCCCAGGGCTGCTAATGAGCATATTTTACAATTGCCTCAAAAATTACTGAACCCCCGAAACACGATATCACCCTTTCATTCCTATTTTACAAACAAAGAAGATCAGGGCACACTAAGTTAGTTTTCCCATGACTGCAAAAATTGCAGTGATGGGTTTGGAACTCTGAGATGGAAAGAAAAAAAAGGTGTCTTCTGGTCATGACGCAGCCATGGCATCCATGAACTCTCTGTTGCTGTGCTTACCTGCACAGGACCTAGACACCTTTTTACTGTCATCTTTTTACTGTCACCTTTTTACTGTGTGTAGAGTAGAGACCTGTGAGGTCCCACCTCTCATGGAAGGGCTGAAGACACATGGTAAGTATTAGTACTACTACTACTACTATGATGAAACAAAGCTTTTAAGGGAAAGGCTCAGCTACACATCCTGCCACATCCATGTTTTGCTCTTTTCACAATCTGTGGTCAACCCTGGTGTGAAAATGCTAACTGGGAAATTCCAAAAATGTGTTATTTTGAGATAGCCATGCTCACATTGCTCCTATTCCAACACACCAGTGTGCAAGTCTCTATTTCAAGACCAGTCATGCTTGCTCTCTCCCTCTGCTACACTTTGCTTCTGCAATGTTCTCCGAAGGCCATGTACTATCAAGTCTTGGTCCCCAACTATGCTATTGGGAGGTCTTGGGACCTTTAGAAAATGAGATCTAATGGGATGTGCTTCAGTCATTTAGGGTGTGCCCTCAAAGTGGATTGTGAACCTCAGTCTTTTCTGCTTCTGTTCCATCCTGGGCATGAATTCAGAGTTTTCCTGTGTTATACAGACTCACCATGATGTTCTGCCTTTGCTACAGACCCCAAATTAAGTGTCCAATTGACTCCAGATTGAATTCCTAAATATAGGAGTCAAAATAAACACTTCATTTATAAGTAGTATGCCACTAGTACATTTCACAGTAACAAAAAAAACTGACTAAGCCTGCTATATAATATAGTATATATTAAATTTAAATTATAGATTATATATATTTTATATGCATATATACATACATGCACATACACAAACACATATATATAACCACAATATAAATGTGATTCATTAGCATTTGTGGTTTTAGGCAACCACCAAGTAACTTTGGGATAGATCCTTGAAAAATAGTGACATCAGAATCCTAGCTAGTCTTATGATTTATTTTTTATCTATGTGTGTATGTATGGTTCAGAGAGTCCTTCAGAAAAATCTGAGGGAAGGCAACAGCCACAGAGTTATGGAGACAAATGACCATTATGGACACTTGCTTGAGAAATAGTTAATACCTGTGTTTGAAGTCAAATTGGTGTTAGTAAAAATAAAATTGAATGAACAAACCAAAACTGTGTGTTAATGTTTATGAGCAGTGATAAGAAAGTTTCCATTTGCTAGAGAAAACAGATCTAGCTGTGTTCATGCTATGTTGTAGTGCTGTCTGGGGGGGGGGGTTACTGCCCACCAAAGTAAGTCAACTTGCTTGACTCCCTGAGGACAAAGGCACCCAAGAGAATTAATGTCCTCCATCCTGGGTCTCATTCTTCGTTAGTTAGCTACTCACAACCATGCAAGAGATGTGGTATATTTTTTGTTTTTGTTTTTTTTTTTAAATGATTTTTCATTTTTGAGGTTCAGAGAGCCCCTGGCTATCATCAATAACATCCTCCGGTTAGTACAGAAAGAAAACATCTTCCTACTAAGTGGACTGGAAGAACTATCAGATGAGAGGCTTCACCTGAGGTGAAAATCGCTGTGCAGAAAGTCTCATGAACTCCACAGGTCAGAAAAAAGGGATATACTTACCTCCCTCCCAAATACTCTTGAGAGCCCTTTCACTTTCCCTGCACGGAGGGACAGAAAGAAGAAAGGCGAATGTGAAAGAAGAGGGGTCCCAGGATCCTCACAGCCATCTCTTCCCCGGTGAGCTCAGCTAAAGTGTTCTGTACTCTGAGACATGGTATGGGAACTGACTACAAAGTTGGAGAGAGGCCTGCTTGCTGGTTTCCAGCTGCCTAGCTAGCTTAGACCCAAAATAACCACACAGAAACTGTATTAATTAAATCACTGCTTGGCCCATTAACTCTAGGTTTTTATTGGCCGACTCTTACATATTAATTTAATCCATTTCTATTAATCTGTGCATCACCATGAGGTCAGGGCCTACCAGCAAAGTTTCAGCATGTCTATCCCAGGCAGCAGCTCCATGGCTACTCTCTCTCTCTCTCTCTCTCTCTCTCTCTCTCTCTCTCTCTCTTTCTCTCTGCCTTCCTTCCCCCAGCATTCAGTCCAGTTTTTCCTGCCTACATAAGTTCTGCCCTATCAACAGGCCAAGGCAGTTTCTTTATTCATTAACCAATAAAAGCAACACATAGACAGAAGGACCTCCCACACCGTACAAAGAGGAACTCAGACCTGGGACTGAGATATGGGACTACTTAGGCTTCTTGATCTGAGTGCTGCTGGGCAACAAACCTTTCTTCAGTCTCAAGCCTTTCTCCTCAGGCTGATTCCTCATGGACAAATCCTCTCTATGCTGGTGAAGGAGTAGAGCAGTGGTTCTCAACCTGTGGGTCACAACCCCTTCAGGAGGTTGAATGACCCGTTCACAGATGCTACATATCAGATCACGATTCATGACAGCAGCAAAGCTATGGTTAGGAAGTAGCAGTGAAAATAATTCTATGATTGGGGGTCACCACACCATGAGGAACTGTATTAGAGTTGCAGCATTAGGAAGGCTGAGAACCACTAGAGTAGAGGGTGCTTCTCTGCAAAGCCGCTGGTCTTTAATCCCTGCTGGAAGGTTTAAGAAAGTGGCTTCTGAAGACAGCAGAGGTGATGGTAACAGCTTAGAAGAACCCCCAATGAGCAGACCCATGAATGCAATGCTTAGATTGCCTCCCAATATTTCCCCTATGACTCTCTTTCTATATAGACCACCTCTGGAAGATGCCAGTCATGTTTAGGGCAGGTCTTCCCACATGAAATGACTCAAGCAATCAAATCCCTCAGAGGTGGCCAGACAATTTATCGCTTTGTTGCTTCCCGATTCAGTGCAGGTGTCAAGCAAAACTGACCATCAAAGTACGCAATTCATCCTAACGAATCATGGGACCTGAGTGTGAAGATATGCGGTCTGGAATTTGGCAACCATCTCATCCCTGTAAAGAAGCCAGCCTGCACAGGGAGTTCTCCCTGTAGCTAAGAGAGTGCAATGAAACCAGATGTTTGAGTTCCATCATCTTAACAGCTGGATTATGCCTGCGTGGTAGCTCAGAGCTACTTCTGAACTACTGAGGTAACTTTTAGATCTTACTGTTGAAAGCAATATTAGTTGGAGTTTTGTTATGGGTTCAGTTCCATTAATTTGGCTCTGGGGGCAAAGGATTTCTGACTGGTCCAAAGGATCCCACCTTACGAAGTGCTTGAGATAATTTATTTACAATGTCCCACAAAGATGTCACTAAGCAGAAATGCCAATTGGTTGTACGGCACACTGCTGTTTATGCAGTATTGGGAAAGAAAAAGGCATGTCAATCGACTACAATATAAGAACATGTTATGACTTACATTAAAAGATGAAAATATACAAAAAGAACACTTTAGATTTAAACATTTTACTATTTATTTTACAATCAAAGAAGGATGAATTTGAAGTTATTTGGTTAAAACCTAGCTGACCTCCAGATTCATCTTTTACAGTATTTAGACTTGATTTTCTATTTTTTTTAAATTTATTTATTTATTAAAGATTTCTGTCTCTTCCCCGCCACCGCCTCCCATTTCCCTCCCCCTCCCCCAATCAAGTCCCCCTCCCTCCTCAGCCCGAAGAGCAATCAGGGTTCCCTGTCCTGTGGGAAGTCCAAGGAACCCCCACCTCCATCCAGGTCTAGTAAGTTGAGCATACAAACTGCCTAGGCTCCCACAAAGCCAGTGCGTGCAGTAGGATCAGAAACCCATTGCCATTGTTCTTGAGTTCTCAGTAGTCCTAATTGTCCACTATGTTCAGAGAGTCCAGTTTTATCCCAGGCTTTTCCAGACCCAGTGTGGAAATTTGATTTGCTTCTTTGATGACAAAAGCATTGATAATACAGTATTTCTTAAAGGACAGCTTCAGGGGAGTACCTCAGAATTTTCTTTAAACCTCGGGCTTGATGGGCATTTTCAAACAGTGATAATTCTATCTTAAGTATTGATTGTTCAACAGTGATAGTAAAATTTCTGCCAGTATCTCAGATTAAAAAAAGTTTTAACAGTTTGTCTCTAAGGCAATGGGAATTTACTGCCATCCTAACTTGACACAATATCAAATCATTCCACTTTTATATTACTTATTGGAATCTAATTGACATTTAAAACATCATTCACATGTAATTAATTATTTTATTTTTTCCCCTCACCAATGATAGATGAAAGGCTCTATAAATGCTTGAGATTGGTCAGGGTCAAGGTGATTATATGCATGTATCCAATTGTCAAAGAATAAATAACAGATACTTTAAAAGAGAAAAGCAGCCAGGCATGGTGGTGCACACCTTTAGTTCCAGCTCTCTAGAGATAGAGGCAGGTAGATCTCTGTGACTTCAAGGTCATCCTGGTCTACACAGTGCATTCCAGTACAGTCAGGGCTATTTAGAAAAAGCCTGTCTCAAAATAAAATGAGAGATAGAGATAGATAGATAGATAGATAGATAGATAGAATAAATGTAATTATAATTACTATATGCATTTAGTTATCTATATATATCTATATTTATATATCTATATATCTATATATCTATATATATATATATATATATATATAAGTCTAATTGTTGTGAAATTTGGAACATTTTGTGAATGTTCTTTAATTCTGGCACCGTAGGATCATCACTAAATAGAGCACATTGCCATTTTCTTGAAAGGATCAGCTTTAAGTCATGACTTTCTGACCACATTAAGATTTACTTTATAGTTAGATCAACTTAATAGTATTCCAGAAATGTCAGGGAAAGTTCATCCCCAAGCACTTACCTTCAGCCATTTGACTTGAGTCCTGATGCTTCATCATGAGATGCTCAGTTCGTTGATTGAAACATCATGCTTCTGTATCTTTCATTAGAATGCACTGGTATCAGATTATTAGGTCAAGAAAGTAAACACTGGGGGCTTGCTAGAAGGCATAGCATGGGTTATAAAAACAGATTCTATAGCTGAAAATTCCTTTTTATTATATACTCTGAGTGTATTACAGGTTTAGAAAATAAAAAAAGCTAGGTGGTTAGAAACTAAGGAAAGCAATAGCCAGTAATATTTTAAGATTGTTTTCTTAACCTTAGATACAATGTTGTATGTATGAGCCATATATAAAATATTAATCCTATGCATTCAATCCAGAGCAAATGAAGGTTACCTGGGACCTACTTGAACAATTCTGTAATAGTGGGGCTAGGAAAGGCTTAAGTGGTTGGCTGGGCACACTACCCCATCTGGAAGGACAAGAAGGCTCCAGGGAGAGAACAGTGAAGAGGATTAGGGGCCTCAACATGGCCCTGGGAAACATCCTAACTCACTGTGGAACCTATCTCGTGCCTTGCCTTGAGTTCTGCACCTGGTAAATGTGGTGGGGAGCTGGGGGAAGAGAAACTGCAGTGACTGCACAGAGTCATTCTCGCCAACTGTGCAGGAGAGGGACTGGTTTTCAGGATGGCACTGCATCTGTTCCTTGAGCTCCTACTTAGACAACATGGGACTTGTAGCTGTAGAGCTGCCTCGCATTTCCCCAGTGGAACTGGACAGCTGAGAGATAAAGAAAGAAGGGATGGAGGACAGGGAGCACCATAGCTGCCTGCAATCTGTGACTGGAATAGCTTGTGAGTTCATATAGGAAATTCTCTTAAGGATTCTAATAACAGTAGGGGTCCTTTATGGACAGTCATGTTCTGGTGAGTGGCAAGTGCAGTTGGCAGCATATGGATACCTGATAGTGTTTGTGTGGCATAATTTTAAATGTGGGATGCTGTATGGTTCAGTGTGACCTGCATGACTTAGAGATTGACCTAACTGAAGCAACATAAATAAAGAAATGAACAGACACATATACAGAAAAGCTGGGATTGCCTGGGCTGTGTGTTCTGATGGAGATACTCTAGCAGCAGCCCAGAAACTCACACATCTGAGTGGAAGAGGTGGCTGACTTTGAATGATGAAGCGGGTTCAGCAAATTGGAATGTTCAGTCTCTATGGGGAAGTAGTCTCGGGCTGTACACATTGCGCAGGGGGAAGCTGTGGTCAATACTTTCTGTCTATTCCATTAACATCCACATGGACCAGGGGAAGGCCTTGCCATTCTCATGGGTCTGAGGCACTGAGATCTTTGACATGGCTGTACTTATCCCAACAGCACACACTCACTGGGAGCTTCAACCACTTCTTACACACCGACTCAAGGCTTTCTCTGCTCTTCAGAGCACTTTACAAATAAGTATCAATTAATATGTATTCATGGTTTACTTGACAACTAGACTTGCCCATCCATCCATCTGTCTGTCCATCTGTCCTTCTGTTCGTCTGTCCATCCATTCATCTGTCCATCCATCCACATATCTACACATCCACCCATCTGTCCATCTGTCCATTTTTTCATCCATTCATCTGTCCATCCATCCTCACATCCCTCACATCCATCCATCCATCTGTCCATCCATCCATCCATCCATCCATCCATCCATCCATCCATCCATCCATCCACCCACTTATAGATCATCTATTCTTACATCCATCACCTACTAAAGAAAATATTCTAGAGATCAAGTACACACACACACAGACACACACACGCACACAGACACACACACACACATAACACATGCACAACTTTCATGATAAGTGCGTTATACGAGTTATACCAGTTCTTCTAAGCTGGTGAGAGTAGAACACAGATAAATCTTTTCTTTAGAGAGTTGGTGGTGCTATCTTTACACAATTACTCTGGAAAGACTAAACACCTAGTTGTCTCCCACAGACAGGAATTGTTAGGATGTATGTGTTTTGTGGGAATTAGCCACATTCTTCTGCAGTATTGACTGGTTTGAGAACCAGTCAATTATTGCTTCTAATACAAACTCAGACAAATAATCCAGGGAAGTCATTTAGTGTATAGCAAATGCTAAAAACATAAAATAGGGCAAAGTAAATAGTTATTATTGGATAACCTCTTATGTTTTCTAGTTAACCCCAACAGTTCTTAGTTAAATACCATGAAGCAACTTACTGTTCCTTTAAACTCTTCGTATTTATTTTATATCTTAATTTCATAGTCTATTATAAAAATGATCTAAGATCACACAGCCATGACTATGAAAGACTGCAACCAAGGCAGAGTTTTTGTAACATAAGTTTGTCCCCATGGAGATCTTGATATTTTGGTGAATTGTGAGTGACCTCCATCCTTTTTAGATTTCAGTATAAATTTAGCTGTTTACAGGATGTTTGTTTGATTAATAGACAGGAGAAGATGAATAATGGAAATACATCAATGCTTGTATGATAATGACCCAAAGTATCCTTGTGTTATGACACAGATATCAAAGGTCAGGATGTTCTTGAAATTTCAAATTCATCTCAGAGAACATTTAATCTCTCATGAGATTATGAACTTCAAACACAGTGGCCTTAGGTTTCTGTTTTGATAAATGGTTTTGATATAAATTCATATGAACTTCACAAGCCTGCACGGGCCTACATCAGGTCCTCTGCATATATATCACCACGGCTTCCATTTTTTAGGGTTCTTATGGGGTTTCTGAGTAGGCTGATTCTTGTGACTTCTCTTGGGCTCTTTTCCTTTTGTTTGTCTTGTCTAAAAGCGATGTGATTGTTTTTGTTTACTTATTTTGTCATTATCTCTTAAAACCCTTTCATTTTCTAACAGGAGATAGAAAGGGAGTAGGTCCAGATGGGACAGGAGATGGGGAGGAATTTGGAGGGGTAGAGGGAGTGAAAACTGCAAATAGGATACATTATGTGAAAAAGAATTTATTTTCAATAAACAAAAAAAACAAATAAACCCATGAGAACAAATCTGTTTGCTGTTGATTAGTATCTTGCCAGATGAAGACCCATTTGTTTTTCCTTCCCATGGAAAAGGCAAAGAAATCAGCGGCCTGCAGAGGGTACTTGGAACACAAAGCTATGTCACTAGATGTTATTTAACAAACTGCAGAAGGTTAGGCCCCTGGAGCCTGGTAGCCTGCAGTCAAATTGTGATTCCACAATCAACCAAACGTTTGATCAAGTTGCTCACCGTCTATGATGAACAGCATTCCTTGTATCCATAAAGTGAGGTTAAAACCCCTCATTCTCAGGAGATTGTTCTGAGGCAACAAAACATGTGTAGTCCCTGGTCCCGTGTCCAGTGCACAGTAGGCACTCAAGTCACGTTAGTTGTCACTGTTTTGTCAGGGGGGCTTTATTAGGTTGCTCCTTTGAAATGGAGAAACTCAGTTCTGTGAAACACTTAACATTTTCTGCCCAAGTAGCGAGACGGCAATGGTCATCTGACTCCATCTTTAATTCCTTGGATTTTTGTGACACTGTTGAGTCAGGACCTACAACACCACTTCCTTGCAGAGGAATTTCTTAGGTGCCAGGGCCACATTTAAAACCGAGACCTCCCCTTTGGTGGCTCCTATGGCATGTTTTCTAGTAGTGCAGTGCCATAGGCGGCTATTCTTTTTCTTAGAGTCAGAAAGTTAAACATCTTACAATTATTGACCAATTTTTGTCAATCTACATTTATATTTTTGCTGAAATACCTTACCAGATTCTGAAAGCTTACCTTTTAAAGAATTAATATGATTGTTACAAAATTCCTTCCTTTCCTTTTTTTCTTTTCCTTTTTTCTCCTTTCTCATCCTCTTGCCCCTCCTTCCTTCTCCCCCTCCCTTCCTTCCTTCTCCCCTCCCTTCCTTCCTTCTCCCCTCCCTTCCTTCTCCCCTC